>NW_014040915.1:403025-466790 GCF_000293215.1 Trichosporon asahii var. asahii CBS 2479
TTTGGCTAGGCTGGCTAGGCTGACTGGGCTGGCTGGGCTGGCTAGGCCGGGCTGACTGGGCGGGCGGGGTGGCCTGGAAGCTAAGCTGATGGAGACCGGCGGGTGGGTGCTTGGCTGTTCGAGATCGGGGCTAGGGGTACGGGGGCTACGGGGGACACGGAGGATGTGGGTATGCAGGGTGCCCGGGCGCGCCGGGCGTCATGACCACCAGCCTAGCGGCCGGCCTAAGGGATCAGACGTTGACAGGTCAGGGACACACCCATCCACCGCTCGATTGGAGCACGCCCTCTTCCTCCCCCGCGCACCGCGTACACGACACGATTCCGTGTTGGCCACAGACTTCTCCTCCTTCCACTTCCACACTTGAAGCTGATACCTGCTTCTCGTACTTGACATGGGCCCTACTCCTCCTTATCTATGATCATCCTGCCTTTTCTCCATTCTCCGCCGCAACAAACATCCCCAGTAGCTTTTCGCCAGGAACAAGACCTGCGTACCTGCTCCAAAGTTCCCCAGACGAGTATCGTGCCTGGAAGCGTTGCATGTTTCTTCTCTCCGAGCTCTGGCTGCTAGGCTGCTAGCTAGCTGGGCTGGTGCCGTACCCTTTGGCCATCTGGTGCCGACTCCAGCTGTCCATCTCAGTCTGGCGTCTCGTCTCGACAACCCGCTCTTTCTCCCAAACCCAACAAAAGGGGCTTCGTACCTCGACCCACACAGCGACTAACTCTCGTGTGCATGTTTGTTGCTGCTCTCTCTCTGTAGTCGTGCCTCAGCCGTGTGTGGCCAGCTAGACCGCTGGCGATCGTATTTAACATACGCCTTGGCTTATGTGCACATGTGATGTGGCTTCTGGCGCGGTCTCGAGGTCTTTGAAGCCGAGGTGTGACCGAGTCTGTTCCCTACTAGTGAAGTCCTGGTGAACCGAGGTGAAGCTGCAAAACGTGCAACGGTGTGCTAATCTTTGACGCATGTCGGATGCTTAGAAAGTCCGCCGCCGCAAAGCTACAAGATCGGCTCGAGGATTGCGTCGGCGCGCTGCCTTGCTGCTTGCCCGTGCCTGGCGGACCTGACACCCCCGCAGCACCTGCCGTCACGATCAGCCGAAGTACTCCTTGCAAGAGGAAAGGGGCACGAAGGGCACACCGGACCTCGTTCCTGAAAAGAAGCCGGGTTGGTGTGACCTCATCGCGGGCCACGCGGGCTTGATTGAAACCATGTGCGCCCCACACAGAGCAACTTCATAGTGGCAGATCGAGATCTTCCTCGATCACTTCCTGCACTATGATGCGCCCCTCTCACCGACCGAGGCTGGACTCTGCTAATGACTATCTGTACATGCACGCTCATCTAGGCTATGGAGGACGAGATGGGCAACAGGGACAGGCGTCCTGTCACCCGCTGTAATCTAAACGACACAAGAACACTGTGCTGGAACGGGGCGTACGTAAACTGTATGAACATAGCCAAGGTTGCGTTCGAAGAACTGTAATCGGCGCACAGCGCGCGCTTCGTGCCCGTGCACTGCGTTGAGAAGGAGAAGACTTGCTTGGGGAGGTTACCGGCACTCGTGGCTGAGTGGGTGCTGTGATCGGGGCTGTCTGTTAGCTAGCTCTGGCACGCTTCGCCTAAGCTCACCTGGCTCATCGACTTGTGGTGCACCAGGGCATGAGTGTGTGGCTTGCTGTCCTGGATGTCAGCTGTGTCGGCTTCCCCATAAGCTCACTTTTTCGCGGTGCAAGCAGGGGACCACATCGCAGACCCATTCCAACCAACCCTTGGGCTGCTCCCGCTGCTTCTCCTCGATCGTGTTCGAAAGCTTGGCGGACGCTTTCGTGTAATTCGTGGTGTTCTTCTTTTTCAGGCTGAGCTTCTTTAAACGCTTGGTAACCAGTCCGTCGGGGCTCGAGTTGATGCTGCCCTGGTCCGAGTCATTGTCGCCAACGAGGAAACTCGACTGATTGGCGCGGTTCTGCCTCTTGATCGTGTCAAAGTCCATCGATGCGTAGTGGGTCATCCGTCGCAGTTCCTCCAGCTCCGTCGCGGCCGAGAGTTTCTTGCCACTTCGGCTCTTGTAAAGGCTCTGACGCCTGGGTGGTGGGACAATGCTCTCGCCGTTGCCTTCTGTCGCGCTTCTCGCCAGTGATAAGTCGGGCTTGCTATTGTTGTAGTTGCAAGTGTAGGTCGAGTAGCAGTCAAAGGTGCTCCGTCGCACTGGCGTTCTCCGGGTGCTCTCCAGGGACGGTCGATCGACTTCGAGCACCCGCATCGGCAGAGACAGCACACTGGGGTTCCCGCTCTGCAGAGTGATGCCGGAGTACTTGCTGCTATGCCCACTACTCCTCTGGTCTCCGTCGAGATCGGGCAGGTCAATACCGGCCAAGGGACCGATCGTGAACCGGTTTCCACCATTGTGTCCAGCGATGAACGGTGTTCCAGGGGTGCCCGGAGTCGCAGGTGTCATAGGGGGAGGCGGCATGGGACCCGGATCGTACCCCAAGAGGTCAATAACCGACGGAACTGGCTTGCGTTTGGCCCTCAGATGGGCCGCGGTAGGTCTCGTCGGGCCATTGACTGGAGGTGCGACAGTCGCTGTCGCTGGGAGTGTTCCAGTTTGCGACTCTTGTGGCGTCGCCGGCGTCCGCGGCGGTGGCGACTCCGCTGTTTCATTGAACGATTCGTCAGAGCTCTCGCTCGTGCGCAGCAGGCCGTCCGTAGAGCCGTGTGCCAGAGACCGATGCGAGTGTTCGCACGATGGCGTTTCTAACGAATCAGGTGATAAAGTGGTCGAGTTCTCGGTAGGCATCGTGATTCGGAGCCCTGAACGAGGGGGTCTGTGGGGCTGAAAGTCGGAGAGGGTGCTGCAGAGGGTCGTGGCCGTGGCCGTCGAAGAGACAGACATCGCGCTTCTTGGTGAGAAAGATTAGAGAGCCGCTCCGTCGAGGAGAAGTGCTTTCACGAAGAGTAGAAATAAAGGAAGCTGTTTGATCGGGCGACAGCAGCCGTCGAACACTGGTTCTGAGATGAAGGGCTGGAAGGGGGGCAGATCACGCTGTGTCGGCTGCGAATGGCGGCACCGTCAGGTCGATCTTTCGCACAAGGGGGCTGGGGGGAAGACGCTCGTCAACTGGCTGGGAATGATAGCGAGAAGTCTTGACGAAGAGGCGGACGTAAGATAAAGAGAAGGGAAAAAGGAGGGTGGAGTAGGATAAAGCAATCGATAGGAAGAGACAGAAAGCAAAATCAGTGTTCGAGGAAGCCCGTGCTTGGTGTGCAGCACGAGTGTGGAGGATCCATCTTGGTAGTGTGCCCGCATGCTCGTCGCTCGCTGCCGTGTGCGACAGGAAGGCAAACTAAAAGCTTGGCCACTGGCGGTGTGTACGGTGGGTCATGCAAGTGATGGAGGTCTGTGCACGTCGTCATGTCCTCGAAACACCTGAGACAGGAGGCCCTCCGGACGCCACCGCACGCTCCCTGCCCCCGCGACCCTCGTTTGTCTTGACAGGGCGCACATGGCGCTTCGCCGACACCTGAACCTCGCCGCATCGCGACCGCCTCGGTTCTCCTTTTCGGCGAGACTACAGCATGTTGTGTGCCCAAGTACACTGCGACGTCTGCAGTGTGTGAATCAGTGTTCTTCAACCGGCGGGAAACACAGCGATCCTGCTTTTGTCGTGTGTATGTGTTGTATGACTTGTGTGGGTGATCAGCCGTCCACTCCACTCGGGGCCAGGGCCCTGCGTACCCTTCGGACCGAGCCGTAGTGCGCAGAGTGTGATGTGATCATGAGATCCTTCATTTTGCTAGTTTGGGTAGCGCCGAAAGCCCGGATCGCCTCTGCACCTTCTGTTCTTCTGCCTCATATCGCCTCATGCCGACCTCTTTCGCTGCTCAGATCCTCCCATGCCACCTGCTCTGCGGTCATTAGGTGTGTGGCCCGGCAACGCATGCAGACCCACTTGACCTCCTTGCCCCGAAAGGAGTCGAGAATCGAGAAGCAGCTCGAGATGTGGCGTCGAGGGCGTCGGAAGGAGCAGTGCAAGGTCTCCTGCGACCTCTCGCCCGACATTCCTCCCTTTGTACGAAGTCGGGCACAAGGGGGGCGCCGAGCGAACGGGCAACGAGGGCGCAGTGAATCCTGTGGACCCTTGCGCATCCCATCCTTTGTTCACTCTGCTCGGAACAAGTGCTCGACGCCTTCCTTGTGCTAATCATGCGCTTGGTGACGGAGCGACAGGGGGTTCATGAAAGCTGAATCGGGAAAGGAAGACTATCGTTGGTGGATGTGCCTTTGTCGCTGACTACCACGCCGTGTTCGAAGCCATACCGCATCTCTGCCAATAACTCCGGGTACTGTCATGGGCAGTCCACGGAAAGCTCACCACTGATTGCAGAGAAGGTAAATGGGAGTTCGGCTTGCATGATCTGCTGCATGAATTCCAGCATCCGTCGATTTGGATATCGAACGTGACAGTCACGTGGTACTTGACGTGTCATTAGTGAAGGACGAAATCACGGCGTGCCTGATTCCTTTCCGCTGCAAAGTCGATGATCTCGAGGGCTCAGCCGGACTTTTGTTGCCAGACCGACGACCGACCACGCCACGATGTCGAGCCCGAGCCTGCATTACCTGCTCTCGAGCCTGCGGAGTCCGATATTCAACACGGCTGCCGTCACCTCGAACGCGCGCACGGGAGCCAAGTACCTGAAGCGCCGGCTGCGTGCCGACAACGCACTCCTGTACGCCGTGCAGAGCCCGACGATGCGTGTGTTCGCCAACGACAAGAACTTCCGCGGCTGGGAGGGTCTTGCGCGCCCCGGAGACGACGGATACGACACCCAGCTTCCCATCGACATGGTCGTGCCGCCGTCTACCGCCAATGTGGAGTTTGTTGAGGTCCCGCGTGCCGCTCGCCCTGGTCCGTCGAACATTACGAAGTACAGGTCGCACTGGATCGAGGACGCAAACGAGTACGTCCGTTTCGACGTTTTGGACGGCAAGCGGGCCAACGGCAAGACGGCGCCGAAGAAGGGTGAGTTCGCAGATGGCAGTGAGGGAGCTGTGACTCGGCGAGGGTCAGGACGACGCAGAGGGAAGGCAGACTCTGCTGCTCCACGGGGCATCTTCCATGTACCTGAAAGTTACCTTTGTTCTTTGCAGCTCCAGAAACCGTTGTGTCGAGCTAACATCACAGGCGAGGGCAAGCGTGTTCTTGCGGGCAAGAAGAAGAAGTAAACAGCCTCTCTCGCGTTTGGGTTCATTATCTAGTAAGTTGTGGCTCCGCGGAGGTGCACAACTAACAAACAGGGCCGAGGGACGCACTCATTAACATTTATACCATTCATGCATTCATACAGCTCCGCGTTCAGTTGCAAGTACAGGAGAATCGTTTGAAAGAAAGAAGAGACTGTGTTGTCGGTCAGTAGAGAGTATTTGGGCTTCAGGGAACAGTGCCCGTGCAAGCAAACGGGCGAGCGGCCTCCGTGACACCACTGTGCAGGACAGGGGGCTCATTCAGATACTGAGAGGGTCGTAGTGACTGGTGATGATGTTTTACGTCGGTCCGTTGCAGAAGGAAAAGTCAGTCATCCGATCGGCCACTGTATCCGGCGCCACGCGTGCCAACCTCCACCTTGTTCAACCACCAGATTCCAATCCAGCTCACCTCCTTTCGTCATCCCACACCACCATGTCCGTCACGCTGAGTGCGTCCGCGTACACCCTCCCGCTTCTCCACGCGGCGCGACACCCCGCGTCGACCGTACTCGGCCTGCTTCTTGCGCGCGGAGCCGAAATCGTCGAAGCTCTTCCGATCCTGCACCGGTATGCGTCCCTCTCGCTCACGATCGACACCGCGCTGCGCTTCGTCCGCGCGCACGCCAAGGACAACGGCTTGACTATTGCGGGCGTCTACATTGCAAACGAGGATGGGAGCACAAAGGTTCCCCGCGTTGCGGAGCGGCTGCTCGAGACGATAAGGAAGGAGAATCCGAGTGCCATCGGTCTTGTTGTGAGTGGTCACCTTCCTCCGCTGTCCACGACTACTCCTTTTCCTCTTCATGGCGCTGCACAGCCAGCCGAAAGGGCACACCATGTCTGGCTGAAGTCCTCGGTCTTACGCATGGAACTGGACTGCCGGGGATGCTGGTACAGGTATGCTAATAGCTAACTCCAGCTGGACAACTCGAAGCTCGCGACGTCAGAACCGATCTACGTCTCCGCCGCCCAGGTCACGTTCCCGTCGCAGGCTGAGTGCGAGAAGGCGATTCAGGCCGTGAAGAAGGGTGGTGCACACAAGTCGCTCGTAGACTTTGACGATTACATGGACGACTCGTGAGTATCAGGAAGCTGTTTTGCCGTCCTTCGTCTTCCCTCTCGCGTTGCGCCGTGCAGCAAGGACTGCTGCGCATACCTCGAGAGCAAGCTTTCCAGATGAAGAGAGCATTTGTCAAGCTCAGTGGGGGATCGGCAGAGAGAGAGAGAGAGAGCTTCGCGACCTGTGTGCAAGTAGCTGACACCCAGGAACTCTGACTGGCCTGAGAACATGCAGGCCAAGAAGGCTCTCGCATAGTTGATAGTATTAGATGTATCTGCTTTAATCTGAACATGCAGCAGCAGGTTGAGGCCGCGGTGATCAGTCAGTGCACGATAGTGTGGTGATCAAGCAGAGGAATGTAGAAATAGTCTGCTGGAATCTCAGCGGTAACTGACAGATGGCACCTGACATCATACGCGACCAACTTCACACAACACTCCGCCGGCCGATTCGTCACCCGTGTCCGCGCAACGCCTCCTCACTGCGAATTCAAGCACAACGTCGGAACAGCACTCTCTGCCTGCACCGACGCACTGCGGTCTCTCTTCCACTCCCTTGCGACTCTGCCGTGAACTGGAACCCTTCATGTCCCTCTCCGCCTTTACTCTCATAGCTCTTCTCCGCGCCTCAACCCCCGCATCGTCCAGCCTTGTCCCACGC
This sequence comes from Trichosporon asahii var. asahii CBS 2479, assembly GCF_000293215.1. Lineage (NCBI taxonomy): Eukaryota > Fungi > Basidiomycota > Tremellomycetes > Trichosporonales > Trichosporonaceae > Trichosporon > Trichosporon asahii. The sequence continues at coordinate 410,000 of NW_014040915.1, forward strand.
AGATAGCTTATGATGATTTCATTTATTTTGTATCAATGCCCCTCGCTCCATTTAGTTCTTGACGGACTCCTGGAGGATGTCGGTGGGGACAGCGTCCTTGCCGTACTTCTTGGCGTCGAGCTTGGCGTAGTAGTTGTCACGCTTCTTCACTGTGAAGGGGTTAGCTTTCTGAACGGAGAGGCAAAGCTGTCGGTTGCCGAAACGTTCACGCGATCCTCGGGTCGATGACGAGGGACATGGCTGACCGTGGCTTGGGCAAGTGGGCCTGACCCGGGCCACTATTTGTCCACCCCCGTCATGTCATTCGGAATGCGTCGCGGCGCTCGGAGCTTCGATACGTACTCATGGGGACGTGGACACCGTACCTGCACGTTAGCTATCATGCGCATACACCGAGCAGGGCAATGTTCGTGGTGCGCGGAGGCGATGTGCACAAGTCTCTCGTCGGACCGCTCGCGCGTGACTTCATTCCGTCTTTCGGAAGCGCAACAAGCATGTCGTGCACATGCACACCGCGTACCAACTATCCTGCCCTTCCACACTCACCAGAAGGCGTAGCCGCCGGCGAATCCGAGACCGAGACTGTGACATGTTAGTAATCTGATCCGTGTGCCGGTGTGACGAGATGTCGAGTTGAATCTCCTTGATTTTGATTCGACACATACCCGGCACCGATGTCGAAAAGGAGGCGCTTCTTGAGCTGCGAAAGTCAGCGCTGTCGTCGCGTTGTCGGTGTCCTACGCACCATGCCAGTGATAGGAGCGACGGCCATGTTTGCGGTGTGGTTTCGGGGGGTAGAGTGGTGTGTAGAGAAGAAGAGGTCGTTGGTGAAGGGGCCAGCTTGAGCGAGCACTGTGGTTGGAGGCGCCTTCGGAGTGGAACGGGCAATAGGATTTGGAGACATGTTCGTGCTGGCGCCTATTCGTGGCAGTTAGGAGGCCTAACCACCGCTCGCGCCTACGGGCAACTCGTGACGTGGATCAAGCTTTGGAATTTTCACGTGGGAGCCCCTCCTCAGATCCTCATCCGGCCTCCGTTCCTAGTTCCTCGCCTCGGCACTGGGGAACTTGGGAAGGTGCGGCCGAGAGAACGATTTTGCCCCCGCCGGTCCTCGTTAGCCGATGCGTCTTACCCGACCCGCCTTCTAGATAGCCAGCTGCTTGAATTCCGCTGTCTCGCTGATCTTTACCTTTCATCCACCCCCCTCCGACTCCACCATGCTCCCTACTCGTGCCAACTTCGTCCACATCCTCGTTCCCGTCAAGCGCGCGATCGACTATGCCGTCAAGGTCCGCATTGCCAAGGACGGAAAGGGCGTCGACACCTCGGTCAAGCACTCGATGGTGAGTAAACGAGCTCCGAGACGCACCGGCTCGACCAGCCGCGATGTCTAGGATTCGAGTACGGATACAGTCACTGACTTGCAGAACCCCTTCGACGAGATTGGTGAGTACCTGAGATAGATGGCGAGGAGCTCTGTTGAGCTCTCGCTGTCCGAGTTGAGCCCTTCTGCTAGCTTCAGCGAGCTCTTGGGGCCCAACTTGAAACGGTAGCCGAGGTCCGGCCGACTGACACCCGATAGCTGTTGAGGAGGCCGTCCGCATGCGCGAGAAGGACAAGGACCTCGTCCAGAGCATCACTGCCTTCACCGTCGGCCCCGCCAAGGCCGTCGACACCCTCCGTACTGCCCTCGCCATGGGTGCCGACACTGGTATCCACGTGAAGGTTCCCGACAACGCTACTGTCGAGCCCCTTGCCGTCGCCGAGGCCATTAAGAAGGTCGTCGAGCGTGAGGGCGACAAGAAGATCGACCTTGTCATCCTCGGCAAGCAGGCTATCGACGACGACTCGGGAGCCACCGGTGGTATGCTCGCTGGTCTCCTGAACTGGCCCCAGGCTTCGTTCGCCTCGAAGCTCGACGTCTCTGCCGACGGTGCCGCCAAGGTCACCCGTGAGATCGACGGTGGTCTTGAGGAGCTCAAGACCAAGCTTCCCCTCATCGTCACCACTGACCTTCGTCTCAACGGTGAGTCTGCACTTTTTGCGGCTGTTGGCGGGTTTGCGGGTGGAAGTTCGCCTTTCGGCTTCTTTGCCCGAACGGACTCGGGAATGACGACCACATCCGCAATCGTGTTTTCAGCTGCGATGTCATCGTGTGAGGAGCATAGCTGACAATGCAGAGCCCCGTTACGCTTCCCTCGTGCGTATCCAAGCGGAATGGACTTGCATAATGAGCTCAGCTGACCCCGCAGCCCAACATCATGAAGGCCAAGAAGAAGAAGGTCGAGACGATTACCCCCGAGGACCTCGGTGTCGACATCACCCCCCGCCTCGAGACCATCTCCGTCTCGTCTCCTCCCGAGCGCCAGGGTGGTGGCAAGGTGAGCTTTCTCTGTGCTAGTGCCGAGCTGACAGTCGCAGGTCGAGTCCGTCGCCGACCTTGTCTCCAAGATCAAGGAGGCTGGCGTCCTCTAAACAGTTCGTTTATAGTAGACTATGATAAACGGGCCGTAGATAAAAGGCATGCATGCAGTAGAGACGTAGGCAGACAATTTTGAGTGCATTGTGGCAGCCAACAAGCATGGGTCCAGCAGGTGTCAACACTGATCTGTGCGGGCAAGATGACGGCTCGGATCGATGGGACCCGCTTGATCAAAGTGATCGCCTATCGCAGATGTCGTACTTGCGGCCGACCGACGAATCGCGGAAGATATGGGGCGGCCCAGGTACTCACATAGCCGAGTCGAGCGTGGCTGCATGGCTTGCCATAGCGCGTGGCAAAACCCGTATCAAAATGTGACGTGTAAAAGAGACCGGTGACTACGCACATTTCATTGAGTCGGAGTATAGGTCCGATGGGAGTGGATTTTCTTGTGGCGTGCTAGGAGCTGGACGAGTCGGCCCTGCGGGCCTTCAGCCCCAACGTCTTGTCGTTTGTTCTTTGCATCGTCCTGACGACGTTCACCCCTATCATGGCTCAAGGTAAGCTGACCCTCGCACCAGTGACACTTGGACCTCTGCTGACATTCCAGCTCCGGAAGGGGTTACCGTTGTGTACGTATTTCTCGAGATCGGCGAGTTTGTTTGAACGTTTCCGGTCCGGAGGCCCGCTTGTACATTGAAGCGGGCGACCCAGGTGTCGACAACGACATGGGTGCCAGGGCGATACGCATGAGGTCGTCACCTTGAACCAGATGTGTTCTGGGAACGAGCTTCGTCCTCTCCCTGTTCCTTCTCGGACGTTCATTACTCCGCGCGGTCCACAACTGCCCTGCCGCGCAACCGCTGACATCCAGCCTCGGAGCCCAGTGGGGCGATGAGGGCAAGGGCAAACTTGTCGACATCCTTGCAGCGGACGCAGATGTCTGCGCCCGCTGCGCCGGCGGCAACAACGCCGGTCACACCATTGTTGTTAAGAATGACAAGGGCGAGAAGACCACCTACGCCTTCAACCTCCTTCCTTCGGGTCTGATCAACCCCAAGGTTGAGGCTTTCATCGGCTCTGGTGTCGTTGTCCACGTCCCTTCGCTCTTCAACGAGCTCGACACTCTCGAGCGCAAGGGTGAGTTGACCTCATGGCTGCTGCACGCAAGCAGCACGCCAGCCGTAGTGCGAAACTCTTGGCACTGAATTGTCTGGCTGTTTGGTGATCGGAGTACTGACGAATCAGGACTCAAGGTCGCTGACCGTCTGTTCATCTCGGACCGTGCGCACCTTGTGATGGGCTTCCACCAGATCGTCGACGGTCTCAAGGAGATCGAGCTTGGTGGCTCGTCTATTGGCACCACCAAGAAGGGCATTGGTCCCGCTTACTCGTCCAAGGCCTCGCGCTCGGGTCTCCGTGTTCACCACCTCTACGACCCGACGTTCCCCGCCAAGTTCCGCAAGCTTGTCGAGGGACGTTTCAAGCGTTACGGCCATTTCGAGTTCGACACTGAGGGCGAGATCGAGATGCTTCAGGCTTTCGCCGAGCGTCTCCGCCCCCACGTCGTCGACGGCCCCACCTGGCTGCACAAGAAGCTTGCCGCTGGCAAGAAGGTCCTTGTCGAGGGTGCCAACGCGCTCATGCTCGACATTGACTACGGAACTTACCCATTCGTGACCTCGTCCAGCACCACCATTGGCGGTGTCTGCACTGGTCTTGGTATTCCTCCCTTCGCCATCAAGCGTGCCGTTGGTGTCATCAAGGCCTACACCACCCGTGTCGGTGGCGGACCCTTCCCCACCGAGCAGCTCAACGACGTCGGTACCACCCTCCAGGAGGTGGGTGCCGAGTACGGTACCGTTACCGGCCGTCGTCGTCGCTGCGGCTGGCTCGACCTTGTTGTCTGCCGTTACTCTACCATGATCAACGGCTACACCTCGATCAACCTCACCAAGCTTGACGTCATGGACGGCTTTGACGAGATCAAGGTCGCCACCGGCTACAAGCTCGACGGTGTTGAGATTGAGGGCTTCCCTGCCGACCTTGACCGCCTCGCTGAGGTCGAGGTTGTCTACGAGACCCTCCCCGGCTGGAAGTCTGACATTACCGGCATCCGTAGCTTCGAGGCTCTCCCCGAGAACTGCAAGAAGTACGTTCACTTCATCGAGAACTACCTTGGTGTCAAGGTTCAGTACATTGGTGTCGGCCCTGCTCGCGAGAGCACCATCACCGTCTACTAGATATAGCATAGCTATGGAACGAAATAAAACTCCCACGGAATGCGGTGCGCAGATTGACGAAGCATGCAGAGGCGCGGAGCATCAGTATGATTGTCAGCGTCAGTTTCTAATGAAAGAGGGGCGGCCGATACCCTAAGTTTGTGTCTGGTACGACGCCAAGCACGTGAAATATAGCAGGCTACGTGTGTTCCGTCCCGCCGTTTGCCACTTGTGCGATCCGCACAGTTCACGGCCGTAACTTTGACCTCATACCTCAATACTTCTTCTTTCTCACCCACCTGGAGCGTACCCCTTGCGCGCACGACATTAACACTCTTTACATCTGGTCACCAGCTTCTCGACAGTCTCGGTGAAGCAACTGTGACAACTCACAAGCGCGCGGACGAAAATCAGTCACAACAAACCGATTCCAGTAAAGGCACACGTCAACACCCCTAACCACCATGAGCCAGCAGCAGCCCGGCCAGACTCTGGCTTCTCATCTCATCGCGCAGACCATCTCCAGCGTCCAGCTGCTTGAGAGCCTGGGCCTCATCCAGCATGCGGACGCCGAGGTTATCCGCTCCAAGCTCCCGAATCCGTACACGACATTCCCGTCGCTGGTCACGGCGGCCTCCACCGGCAGTGGGTATCCGGCTCTGTGCTCTGTGGTTGCCATGATGGCCACTGAGGCGTCCGACCTGTTCTGAGGATGGGGCGGCGCCGAGCTTTTTCAACAGCATGTTGCGTTAGCTAACGGCAGACACGGACCTCCCTAAGGCCATGAACGCCCTCAGTGTTAACGGCACCGGCGCCAGTCCGTCGCCCTCCCACAAGTAACTTTGACCTCATACCTCAATACTTCTTCTTTCTCACCCACCTGGAGCGTACCCCTTGCGCGCACGACATTAACACTCTTTACATCTGGTCACCAGCTTCTCGACAGTCTCGGTGAAGCAACTGTGACAACTCACAAGCGCGCGGACGAAAATCAGTCACAACAAACCGATTCCAGTAAAGGCACACGTCAACACCCCTAACCACCATGAGCCAGCAGCAGCCCGGCCAGACTCTGGCTTCTCATCTCATCGCGCAGACCATCTCCAGCGTCCAGCTGCTTGAGAGCCTGGGCCTCATCCAGCATGCGGACGCCGAGGTTATCCGCTCCAAGCTCCCGAATCCGTACACGACATTCCCGTCGCTGGTCACGGCGGCCTCCACCGGCAGTGGGTATCCGGCTCTGTGCTCTGTGGTTGCCATGATGGCCACTGAGGCGTCCGACCTGTTCTGAGGATGGGGCGGCGCCGAGCTTTTTCAACAGCATGTTGCGTTAGCTAACGGCAGACACGGACCTCCCTAAGGCCATGAACGCCCTCAGTGTTAACGGCACCGGCGCCAGTCCGTCGCCCTCCCACAACGAGAAAGCAATGGTTCCCGCGCTCCCGGTGAGGTCGACACCTGAGCCCCAGGTCAACCGCGCCCGTGCCCTTTGGGACTACCAGGGCGGCGAGGCGGACGACCTCCAGTTCCGCGCTGGAGACACCATCATTATCGACGAGGAGGTCAACGACCAGTGGTTCCGTGGCCGTGTCGAGGGCGCTCCCAAGACAGGCCTCTTCCCCGCCAACTACGTCGAGAAGATGTAAGTGGCAAGCTCTGACGATGTCTTCTTGTAGCTAATAGAGACAGCAAGAGTGAGAAGAGCTCGGCGCCGACCTCGGCGGTCTCGACGTACCAGCCTCCCGGAGGCGTTGCTTACGGCCAGCCGCCCGGCGGCCCCGCGTACCAGCAGTACGCCCCTGTGCCCTCATACCAGGCGCCGGCGTACCAGGCCCAGCAGCCGCAGACCGTCATTGTCCAGCCCCAGGAGGAGAAGAAGGGCAAGTTCGGCAAGATGGGCGGCCAGGTGAGTATTGCCTTGTCCAAGGATGTGAACCTCTGTACGCCTATCGTCGCTAGACGACGGCGCAGCCTCGGAGGCAGGAGGCGTGTACTGCCGGGCAGCGCAACGTCTCCTCCACGAGATACCACTTCTCCCCACGTCCATTCCTCTCAGTTACAACTTCATGCTAACAAGAAAGCTCGGCAACGCCGCCGTCACGGGTGCCGGATTCGGATTCGGTTCCGCCATCGCGGGCAACATTGTCAATGCCAGTGAGCTAAAAGTGTCATGACATCGAGCTAACTGCAGTTCTGTAAATACACTCATTTCACGACCATCTGTAGACATTATGCACCATATTCACTTGAGCGGAACGGCTGAGACACACATTGTTTGACTGACACACAGAGTTACAGCGAGGAAGAGAACGATGACGTTGAGATGCGAATGGCAATGCATAATATGACAACAGCTACAAACTCCAGCTCCGTCACTCAGTTTGCACTCTTGATAAGGCGCTGCGCTTCCTCGAGGTCCGTCTGGAGGACCAGGGGATCGACGCCGTCCCTCTTGGCCAGGACCTGGGAGACGTGCTTGATGGCCTCCGTGAGAGCGGGCCTGACTCTCGAGACCTTCTCGTCCAGAGCGTCCTTGCCCACGACGACGCGCGACATGGGTCCGTACCACTTGCTCCACTTCGGGTTCTCGCTAACCTCGGCGCGCTCCTCGAGCTCGGCCGTCGGTGTAGTGAGGGGCATATTCGTCGGCGTGCCCTGGTGTCCAAGCAGCTTGGCGATCCAGTCCCACTCCTTGAAGCTGATGTTGTTCCCCCTCGCGCCCGAGTCCATGGGGAACTTGAACCCATCGACGAAGACTGACCGCGTCGTCCATGGCTGTGAGAGAAGGCGCCGGATGTGATAGATAACCACGGCGGAGCACAGGTCCACGCCGCGCGGGTCGAGGTAGAGGTCGCTTTGCAGAATGGCGATGACGAGGTTCAAGTCCGGGTGTACGCCGAGCACGGCGAGGAAGGCGTTGAGCACGCTCCCGTCCCGGAAGGGCAGGTGCGCAAGCAGGGGGCGGAGGTTGTGCCGCTCCGCCTCGGTCTTGTGCACCTTCAGATACTTGAGGAAGGCGACGATGGCGTCGCGGTCGACAGGACGCGCAATGTGGCCCTCGAGCGTAGCGTCGATGCTACTACCTGAAATGTGCTCCCACACCTTGTTCACATTAGTGTGGTTCTCCGCGATACGCTCCGCATTGAACCATGTGTTCAGGAAGGCTGGCGCAAGCTCCACTTCCTCCTCGTCTGCACGCAGGAGCTGAACAAGATCCGCGGCTAGCTTCGAAGGCACGGTCGAGTTTAGGCGCGGGTTCCGCTTCGTGCGATGGAAGCGCGATCGTGACCAGAGGCTCATCACGTCCGCGTACGAGGTCTTCAGAACGTCAAGGCTACCGTCCGTCGGCGGCCAGAGTTGGCCATTCTCGAGAGCGGCGGCCTTGTCCTTCTGCGCCTTTGTGCGCAGAGCGCCAAGCGCAACGAGGGCACCACGGAAGTCGAGGCTCGGGAAGTGCGAGTACACCAGCGCGGCGAGCACGTCGTAGCTCCACTCTTCCTCTGGTCCTCGAGTTGTTGCGACGTATTCACGGAGCTCGGACGGTAACGGCGCATAATCCTGGATCATGAGGCGGAGCATCGAGGCGTAGTTCCGGTTATCGAGCTCGGGGAGGAGGGGAAGAATGTCGTTCAATGGTGGCCGGAGGGCGGCGAGCACTCGCCCGACAATCCATGGCTGGAGGGGGACGCGTTCCGTCATTTGGCGCTGTAGCAGACTCTGAGCATTACTGTGCAGAGTCTCCGTGAGCTCATCGGCGCGGAGGAACTGCGACATGAACCATGCGTACTGGTGCGAACGGGATGCCTGGTAGCGCGCTGTATGCGGTGTCGGCTCCAGTGTCAGCGACAGGTGCGTGTGCACTAGGCGCAGAGCAAGTCGATCTCGCTTGCCAGATGGATGGGACAGACACCAGTTCACCGCCCCCGAGACGGCGTACATGTCATCTCCCGGCACGTCCCATGGCAATGTGCCGTCGTCGAGCATCTGGTTCAGCAAGACTTTCGTCTTTGCCTTGCCCTCGCGGACCTGATATTGCGAGGAAAGCCGCTGGGCACCGGTCCCGTATTTCGTTCGCCGTTTCGGTCTGTCGGTCGCCTCGACGCTGAGAGGCTTGTCGTGCTCCATCGGGAACCGCCCGAAGACTGGTTTCGCCGCGAGCGCTGCACTGGTTCGCAATGATCGAGGCCGAGAAGGACCGGCCTCGCAAAGCTCAGAAAGCAGCGATACACGCCTCAGCGCTCTAAATGTTGGAGCGCTCATGCTGAGCTGCGAGGCGGTCTGGTTGTGCTGGTGGAGAAGTGAGGATGGAGTGGACGAAGAAAGTTGTGTCGGTGGTCATGACGAAATTCAACATTTTCCGGGTGGCAACCACGGATGCCTACGGTGCCTGGCAGCCTCGTGGCTATCAGGCTGCTGCCAGCCCCAGCCCTAATGCTCATTAGGAGCGGAACCAGAATTACAAAGTCTCCTTATCGACTCCTTAGCTCTATTACACGACCCCGCGATCGCTCCTGATCCGACGGTGACTCCTCGTCATCAGCCACTCCGCTGTCATCGCCGCATCGTCTACTTCGGTCTCAACAGCAACGATGAGTGAGTGTCCCGACAGAAGCTATCTGCACTCGCATTAGCTGACCATCCAGGACTGTCGCTTCTGCTCCTTGCACCGCTTGCGCTCGCGCAGCAGGCACAGGTCTACCTGTACCCGCCGCCCTCCGACTCTTCCTCGTCCCCGTCGCTCACCGCCGATCAGGCCGAGGTCGTCATCGCGCACCACCTCGGAGATGGAATCGAGAGCCGCCCGACTCCTCAGGATGAGGGTTTGTGGGGACACCTGCTGAACGTCTGGCAGCATGAGAAGAGGCCGCGTGTGGTCATCGTTGAAGGTGTCGACGCCCAGGGTAAGTTGGTACGATGGCGCGCGTAACTGATTTACAGTGGTCCTTCCCGACGATGCCAAGCCTGCCTTCACCATGGAGACGTCCACGGCCTCCTCTGTTCTTGCTCCCTACGTTGATGCCGCCCGCGAGGCCCTCGCCAAGGTCGGCGATATCCCCGAGGTCAGCAAGGTCCTGACGAGCCTTGACTTTGCCGTTTCTCGTAAGCTGTGGTGCGTTGTAAAGGAAGCTGACCCCAGGCGCCGGATCCATTCTGTCTCACGAGCTTGCCTCGCTCGTCGCCCTTGCCGACTCGATGTGGGCCGCGACTGAGCGCAACTGGGACGCCGTTCGCGTTCACCTCGACGTTGAGAAGGGTTCCGAGCTGTGGGAGACCGCTACCTCTGGCGTGCGCGCTGGCGTCAAGGCGATGACGATGGATGACGCTTCGCCGCTTGTTCTCGTTGTTATGCCGAAGGAATCCTCGCAGGACATCGAGACCTCGCCGTGGAAGCGCGACACGCTCGCGGAGCTGCTCAAGAAGAAGGAAAAGGTCGTGCCGAAGGACTACTCGGTCCACTTCTCGCTCTTCTTTGGCACTATCATTCTCCTTGCCGTCGCGGCCATTGGAGGCATTCAGCTCCTCGCGTCTGTTGGTGAGACTGAGCTCCCCTCCACCCTCACGCTCGCCGTCAGCCGCAAGCACGACTAATGTGTTCGTAAAATCAAAGTAGATGCTGTACAGTATGCAAAATGATACAACAGTATGGGTATACACATGTGCGTGTAGTTCGCGGAGTCTGTGGGACAGAGGAGGGAAAGACAAGGGGGGGGGTCCGTCGGAGGACAGCGAGAGAGAGGACTAGATCAGTTTGCGACGCGTCTGGTGAAGATGACGCGCAGCTACTCCTTCTCTTTCCTCAGCTCCTTAACAACAGCCTATCATCAGTTTGAGCGCTGATCATTGAAACTTACAGCGAGCGCATCGGGGTTGGCTCCGGCTTCAATCATGCCGACGCAGATGGAGAGTGTCTGCTTGTCGAGGCCTGTCGTGAGTCAGCTGTGCTACCGTTGAATTAGCTGTCGCGTACACACCAGTGCCGAGAAGCTGAGAGAGGTCATGCAGCGCTGAACGTCAGTTGAACTCATAAGCATTTAACTCACTGTCGAGCGTCTCGCGGGCGTTCTGGAGCCTGTCGTCTGGCATGGTCGGTTGTGGTCGATGCAGAGACAAACAAAGACGGATGCAATCGACTTGCCTGGGGTAAGGGGGGTGAGGGTGACTTAGGTCGTTGGCTGGCGTCACACTACTTTCTGGGGTAGACTAATTAGCCCGGGCCAACATGACGTTTGCGTTTTCGATTTCGTTATTGCCTTGCCTTCCAACACTTTCAGTCGCCATCGCTCACATCGCTCACGCTTACACCTCCGTCGCCGCCAACGAGCACACGACTCTCCTTGCCTTGTCACCCTCCTTGTTGTGCGGTTTCGGTGCATACGACAGTGATCTCCTTGTTGCGACTTGAGCTCGACTCCAAGCAAGCTTACGAACGACTGGCCCGGCTCCTGCAAATCAAGGCCAGCCGCATATGAGCGGACCTCATGGCCTTCTTTGAGCTGTCCGTGCTCCCGACCGTCGTGTATGGCCTGCTCATTACCCTCCTCTTCGCCTACTACCTGCGGTACGCGTGGTCCATCCTGCGCGACGACGGCATGGGTCCGTTAAGTTTTGCGTCGTCCTCGCGCGGCGGCATCGATGCTGGCGCGGCGGCACACGAGCCCGGCGACCGGTACCCGGGCATGGTCAACCTGAGCGGCACGTTGTGCTACATGAACAGCGTGCTGCAGGCGTGGGCATCTCTCCCGCACCTGCGCGCACACCTCGAGCGCATCATTCAGCTCGCGACTGCTGCCGACGTCCCGACCCCTGTGACAGATGCAGTGCACGACGTGCTGCGGCGGCTGAATACGGGTCACGCCAAGCAGCCGCCAGCACTGCGACCGCACCAGCTACTCGCCGCCCTCAGCCCATTGCCTGCCGTCAGGCGTCTCCTGGCTACACGGGAACAGCAGGACGCGCACGAGCTCTTCGTCGTGCTCGCCGAGGCAGTTTCCGACGAGGCGACAAAGGTGGCGAAGGAGGTGGCGCGGACCAGGGGCCTGGGGCAAGCGCTGGATCTCAGCAGTCTCGACGTCCGCGCGCTGAAGAATGGTGCAGCCCGTCGAGTTCCCCAGAACAGGCCCGAGAAGGACCTGCAGGCGCCGTGGGACGGCCTGCTTGCCCGGCGGCGAGTGTGCCGACGGTGCGGTTACAGCGACGTCGTGCGCATGGACAGTCTCGGCGGCATGGAGCTCCCCGTTCCCCGATCAGTGAGTTAACATCCCTACGTCAGAACTGACAAGCAGGGCAGCACGACACTTGACGAGTGCATCACAGAATACCTCTCGCCCGAGCGACTGGACGGCGTGACGTGTGAGATGTGCACGCTGCGGGCGACTGCGGCAGCGTACGAGGTCAAAGCCGCGGCAGAGGAGAAGCTCGTCGCGATGCTGCCCTCTGCGCCAGCCATTCCGCCAGCATCATCCGGGGAAAAGAAGAAGAAGAAAAAGAAGCGGACCAAGTCCTCCTCTGCGCCTGCAAATGGCGCCGCCTCGCCTCCGAACGGGACCGCCAACGGCCAAGCCGGCCAAGCCGGCCAGCGAGCAGCTGGCCGCGGGCGTGCCGGCATTAGAGGCGGCGGCCAAGTGGGAGACGGTGCGCACAGAGTCGCTGCGCGAGACGGCCGTCGTGCGCGCGCCCAAGACGCTGCGCTTCCACTTCGTGCGCTCCGAGTACACGCCCTACGGCCAGCTGCTGAAGAAGGTTGCGCGGGTGAGCTTCCCGATCTTCTTTGATCTGGCGCCGCACATGTCGCGCGGCGTCGAGCCCGCGCAGTCCGGCACGGGCGCGGGCGTCGGCGGCGTCGCTGCTGCTCTCAGCGGCAATTCTGGCCCCCAGCGCGTCATTTATCGACTCGAAAGTGCGATCCTGCATTACGGGTACACGCACAGCAGCGGGCACTTTGTCGCCATCAGGCGGAAACCGGGCGCCCCCCTCGGCGTTCCCGGGAAGGGGTGGCTGAGGGTCAGCGACGCCGATGTCGAGGAGGTCGGCGCTGAGGAACTCGCTGCCTCCGCTGGGCTCGTGTTCATGCTCGTGTATGAGCGCATAGAGCTGCCGCCGAGCAAGGAGGAACTCAGCGAGAAGCTCGAGTTTACCTCGCGGACGCCGAGCGAGGCACCGACACCGCCGACAGTGGACATGGTCGGTCAGTCGGGGCCGATCCCAAGCACCGTGCCGGCGGGCACGTCGGTCGACGACCTGGACTAGTGGTTCTAGCTCGTAGGAGAAGCAGTAGCAGAAGCATATAGACTTTCGGACTCATACAGACTCATACAGACTCATGCATCACCGTGTAACACTACCACTATGTCGCCGCAGATCTATTTGCCAAACATGCTCAGCGCTGCGCCGCGCACCGCACTCCACTCTGGCGGGGACGGGCGCGTCTCGAACTGGAGCCAGTCGGCGCGGCCGGTCGGGAGCACGCCCATCGTCCAGCACTTGTACAGGCCGAGACCGAAGACGGCGAGCTGGCACGCGACGTACAGAATCATCGGCGGGATGATGAGCGCGTACGTCAGCTCGCCCTTCGAGTTGGTCGTGCGGAGGGGTTCGAAAGCTGGGGTGTCAGCTTTACATGCGGACCCAACGCAGCTCTTATCGAGGGCAGAGGGAAAGGGGTGGCGAAAGCAAGGCCGAGGGAGCAGGATCGTGGTGTTTACTTACTCCGGAAGACGTTCGAGATCGCAGTGATAGGGGTCGTCAGGAGCATGAAGATCATGCCGAGGGAGAAGATCTGGATACCGCTGCCCGAGAAGTAGAGCATGATCGCCTGCATCGGGAGCGACTTGGCCGGCCTGTCGTGTCAGCTGGATGATCATGGCTTCTAAGCTTCCCCCAAGTCTTAGAGTCTTCCGTTGTCTCCAGTATCTACCCTCATCCAATATGATAGGGTGTTTGGAGGGTTGCCACATCGGATGACACACAGGACCAGCGAAGGAAGACGAGGAAGGCAGCCTGGCAACCCTAGACTACCTCACGCCCGAGATACTCACGCAAACGCCATCTCCCACGCCCTCTTCAGCTTGAGCTCGTTCGCGTTCCCGACATTCTGCTTCTTCGTCGTTCCGCTCGCCACCTGGTCATGTCAGCTTACTACCGCCGCAGCAGCTCACCTTGCCTCCGGCCGCTGAGACGGCGAATCCTGGCGGATTCGGGAGAGACCTGGATGTTAGTAGCTATTCCAAGCAGGCAGTGAGAGCTCACTTTGACACGCTCGCTCCGGTGTGGTAGTCGACGGACATGGCTGTGAGTTGAAGTTGGAGGAGCTGAAGGAAGGTTGATGACGATCCGGTCGAGATACGCGGTGGAGGTGACTGACGATGGTGGTTTGGTCCCGCGTTGACTGGTGGTGGCACATGCTGGCCTGAGAACTTGCTCGACCAGACTTCGAGGAAAAGCTCACCCTTACAAATGCTGCGTTGCCAACAAAAGATACTCAGGTGAGATACAAAAATCACTGCATAATACGTCCATAGAAAACCCTGATACTTCATATAAACTTCTGACACTTTACTCCAGGTAGATGAGGGGCATGCCGGGGTTGACCGGGTCGGCGTGCTGGACAGCAATGCCAGTGACCTTCTTGCCCTTCGTGTCGTCTCCGGCGGCGACGAAGACGGACGTCTTCATCGCCTCGAGCTCGACGACGTGCTGCTCGTCGTCCTCGATGATGTCGCCCTCCTTGACGAGCACCTTCCAAACGCTGGCCGAGAGCGGGCTGGTGACGGGCTCGCCAGGGAAGTCGGCCGTCGTCTTGGGCTTGACGCCGGCGGCTTCGTCCTCGGCCTTCTTCTTCAGGAAGTCGGCGAACATCTTCTCCTCCTCCTCGCCGACCTTGGACGAGCAGGCACGCTGCTGAGCGCGGAACTTCTTCGTCGCGTCCGCCTTGCTCTCGATCATCGCAAGGTAGTCCTTCATCTTGAAAGTCGACTTCTCCGACTTGGGCTTCCAGGCTCCCGCCTTGAACTGGCGCTCGATCGACTCGAACTCGTCCTCGGAAACGGGGTAGAACTGAACGCTGTCAAAGTTGGTCAGCAGCGAGTGGCTCTCGCTCCAGGGCTGCCAGGTCGAGAGCGTGCGGCCGAGCAGCTGGTAGCCACCAGCAGAGGCGATGGGGTAGATCGCACCGATGACACCGGCGAGACCGATGGCACCCTCGGGCGTCTTGGTGCGCGAGGGGTTGTACTTCTGACCGAGGATACGGCGAGTGGGGTCGAGGGGGATGATAAACGGAAGCATAACGAAGAAGCCGTGGGCAAGAACGAGCCAGGGGGTGCATGTGAGCGTGTCGTGCACGTCCTTCAGAGTCATGCCGTTGTTGCGAGCGATGTACTCGGTGTTGCTGGGGAGGTAGACAGCCTCCTCACGAGCAGTCTTCATGTAGTATTCGATCGCCTCGTGCGTCCACTTGTCGTCGGGGACACAAGGCATGTGGTGGACCGTGATGGGGAGCTCAACGTCCTCACCACTGCCGAGGCCGGCGTCGATCTCGACCATGCGCTCGACGAGGTCGTGCATGCTGATGACGCTGGGGTCAAAGTGAACGATGCTGCTGCGAACACAGGCGTTCATGTAGAGGACACCAGGGATGTTGGCCTCCCTCATGGCGCGCTCCCAGAGCTCGACACGCACACGGTTCTGAACGTCGAGGACCATGTCTCCGACCTCGTAGATGACATACTCGTCCGAGCACTGGCGGAAAATGCGCTCGGGCGTGGTGTCAGTCGCCTCGACGCGGTACAGTACCGAGCTCTTCGTCGAGTCCTTGATGTCCTTGGACTCGGTGAGCTGGTGCAAGGGCTTGGCGGACGAGGTCGTGCAAGCCTTGAGCCATGCCTCGTCGTCGGCGTTGATCTGCGCCGCCTCGTCGGGAGAAACGAGAACGAAGCGAATGCTGTCACCGGGGCGCATCTGGCCGGTCTTCCAGGCCGCGCCGTTCGCAATGGCGAGGACGTTGCTGAAGCCGCCCATGTCAGGCGAGTCGACAGTGAAGAGAACGGGGGTGTCACCGTTGATGTTGAGCGAAGCAAAGGCGTAGCCCTGGTCGATGACGTTCGAGGGGTGGGCACCACCGTCGCCTCCGTCGGCACGAGCCCACTGGATACGAGGACCGTCGAGACGCAGTCCGCTGCGGTTGGACAGAGTGCTGACCTTCCACTCGGCGGTGAGAAGAGTCTCCATGCCCTCCTTGGACAGGTACTCGAGATCCCATTGGGCGTTGGCGAGAACCGGAACAGTCCACGAGTTCGTGAGAGGGATGCGAGCGTTCTCGGGGACAGTGAGGGTCTCCTTAACCTCAGCCTTGCCAATCTCGAGCAGGTCGCCCATAAGGAGAGTGCGGCCCTGGTAACCGCCGAGACCGGCAGCGGCAAAAGTAGACTTGGAGCCCATGAACTCGGCAACGTTGCGGAAGCCTCCAGCGACCGCGATGTAGCCGCGCATACCAAGGTCGTGGCGGACCATGCCAACGGCGAGCGTCTGGCCAGCCTTGATGGGCAGAGTGGTCCACATAGGGACCTCCTTCTTGTCAATCGTGACCTTCATGTCGGCACCCGTGACGGCAATGACGGAGTCAACGTGGAACAGCAGCTTCGGGCCGGACATGGTGACCTCGAGACCCTCGGTGGTGGTAGGGTTGCCGACGAGGAGGTTGGCCGCCTGGAACGAGAGCTGGTCGGCGGGGCCGGCGCGAGGGAATCCGAGACCGATGTGGCGACCGGGCATGTCCTGGACGCTGGTGCTGATACCAGGGGTGAGAACCTCGATGGCAGGAGGGTGGTATGCAAAGCGGCTGCACCAGGTGGTAGTGACGGTGGAGTCACTGAAGTCCTTGGTGTCGAGGATCTGACGGCAGTAGTCGATGTTGTTGGGAGGGCCAACGACACGAGTCTCGTCGAGCATCTTGATAGCCTTGTCGATGCACTCGGCGCGAGTGGGAGCCCACACAATGAGCTTGGCGATCATCGGGTCGTAGTAGGGCGTGACGGTGGTGCCGCTCTTGACCCAGGTCTCCACACGGCCGCGCTCTCCAACGTCTCCCCAGGAGACCTCCATCAGCTGTCCCGGAGACGGCTGGAAGCCAGCGTTGGGGTTCTCGCAGTAGACACGGACCTCGATGGCGTGACCGTCGATGTTGAGAAGGGGGTCCTGCTTGAGCTCCTCAGCGGGGAGCGAGCCAGTGGGGCTCATGCCCTGGCGGATCATGAGCTCGATGAGGTCAAGGCCGGGGTGAATAACCTCAGTGACCGGGTGCTCGACCTGGATACGAGCGTTGAGCTCGAGGAAGTAGAACGAAAGCTCGGGCGAGGTGTCGTCGAGGACAAACTCGACGGTACCGGCCGAGCGGTAGTTCATGAGCTTGCACAGGTCGACAGCAGCCTGGCACATGCGCTTGCGAACCTCCTGTCCCCGGGCACTGGCGAAAAGCGCGCAGGGGGCCTCCTCAATGATCTTCTGGTGTCGTCGCTGG
Organism: Trichosporon asahii var. asahii CBS 2479; assembly: GCF_000293215.1. NCBI lineage: Eukaryota > Fungi > Basidiomycota > Tremellomycetes > Trichosporonales > Trichosporonaceae > Trichosporon > Trichosporon asahii. Next base: position 427,155 of record NW_014040915.1, read on the forward strand.
ACGGAGCACTCGCGCTCACCAGCGTGGATAACATGTCCCTCACCGTTGCCGAACACCTGGACCTCGACGTGACGCGCGCGCTCAATGTACTTCTCGATGAAGACGGCCGACTCCTTGAACAGGATCTGGCCCTTCTCGCGGGTGGCGTCAAAGTTTGCCCGCATCTCCTTTTCGTCGCGACAAACCGTCATGCCCATACCGCCACCGCCACCGGACGCCTTCACGATAACCGGATACCCGATCTGGGCCGCAATCTTGACAGCCTCCTCGACGTCCTCGACCACGCCGTCCGATCCGGGCACGATGGGCACACCAGCCTTGATCGCGACCTCACGCGCTTCGTGCTTCAGTCCCATTGACGAGATCTGGTGCGGTGTCGGACCAAGGAATACGAGACCAGCGTCCTCGACCATCTTGGCGAACGTCTGGAGGGTTAGTGGGACGAGAATGTAGGAGAGCAAGATGCTCCACATAGGGAAGACCGAGTAGAACTCACAGCGTTCTCACTGAGGAAGCCGTATCCCGGGGCAACCATCGTCGCTCCACTCTTCTTCGCAATGTCCATGATGGCGTCCATGTCCAGGTATCCCCTCGGGTCAGTGCCATCGCCGATGCAGTACGCCTCCTGGGCGGCAAAGACGTGCGGCGTGCCGGCGTCGGCAAGAGTGTAGATGGCCACCGTAGGGATGCCAAGCTTGTCGGCGGTGCGCCGGATGCGCAGGGCGATCTCGCCGCGGTTCGTGATAAGGATCTTGTGCTTGACGACGGTCATCGCGGGGTTACTTGTGGAGGAAGAGGGCGGGGCAGGCATGATGGGGTGATGGTCTTATAGTCTGTTGAGAGAAGGAGAGAAAAGACGCAGGTTGGGAGGCTTGGCTGGGTGCGGCCAAGGATGTCGAGGGAAAGAAGGGCTAGAGAGGGTAGGAGATGGCCGGGTGAACCGGAACCTGGGGCCTATCGCAAAAGTCACAAGAGATCGCCTTGGGCCTGTCACCTGTTGCCGTCAGCCGATCAGGTTCAGCGTATCGCGTCGCACAACTGCGCCTCGGCTCTCCCCACTCTGTTCTGCGTATGTGCGTGTGTGCTGTGCCGTGCACACCCCCACACAGACACGCAGACACACGACCCGTAGTTGAGACAGGTGATCGAGCAGAGCGGATGTTGGTCCGTTGGGACAAGGCACCATGTGGGGCAAGATGCGGGGTTCGGCGACTGACCTCGCGAGATGATGTCTGGGAGGCTTACGTTGATAGCGACGATTCGAGTCTCAGGCCGTGCACTGGAACGTCTGCACGTTCCGGGATGAATGGGTGATGACGAGGGAGCCCTAAGAGCTGTCCGTTCGCACCCAGGCGATGTGTGTGTGGGGGACGGTGGGTGTTGTCAGGGGCTGTCCAATTCGCGAAAGATAGCCGATCGGGGACCACGGGGCTTTGAGGTCGGTTTCCTCGCGCTTCTCGTTCTTTTCGTTCCAGGTGGCCAATCTCGAAATCCCAGCTGCCCACCTGACCTTGCCCTGGCACCCATTGGCGAGCCAACCGACCCTATCGTTCCAGCCCGATCCAGCCCTCAGTCGCCACACCTTGCTGTCGACCAGGTGTCGGACAGGTGCTGCGCCAACACAAGGGCTCCGATACAGGGCAGCAAGGGGCGCCGGGGGCAGACGGGGATGCAAGGGCGCCGTGGGGGGACAAGTCTCCACTGCATACGCTTCGCTGTTTACTCGCCGTGCTCGGCAACGAGCACGGGCAATGGTAGGGGCAAGGGGCAAAGTCGGGGGCGCCGACGCAGTAGTCACAGCCAGTGTCAGTGCGCGGTCAGCTGCCCAGACAAGGCGCGAGCGGGCGCTGTCAGGTGAGCGCGATCTGAGCGTATCACCAGCCAGGCTGAGGCGGATACAGCCGGTGCCCAGAAGGAGCTTAACCGGCTATGCAACGATGGATGTCGAGAGATGCATTGGGGAAATCACCGCACAAGTCCCGGGCACGATCCTATCTGACTGCGCTGGTGTTCGGAAACGTCATTTCCAGCCGGCGTACCCCAGATCGCACCTCCACAACGCACTACTTCTCTTACCTCGCCTCGAGCTGCAACAACTTGCATGACCGATAGCAATATATCGTCAGCACGAACTGCACGACCCCCAGTTCTTCCAAAACTCTCACACGACAACACCATGACCGTCTCCAAGAACGACTTCTCCGAGCGCGTGTCGCTCAACTGCGGTGAGTCTTCCTCCACCAGAGACTTCCTTCCTGTTTGCACCTTGAACACAGGTCAGCGTATGAGCGATGATCTATCTGATCCTAACGATGACCTCGCTCTGATTAGACGACTAGCTTGGTTCAAGCCTACGAACCGTCCGTCGCCATGAACATCCCCAGCTGAGCTCTTGAGTGCCCATGAACCACGAACACGCTCGACGGCACAGGATGCCAAGAAGGCTTCTAAGAGTCTCAGAGCCGCTGGCGCGAGTGCATCTCCACTGCATTGCTGCCCAGGGATGCGAGAAGCTAATCTCAGACATGGGCGAGGGCTACTACCGCTGGGCTCTGGGCCCCGACGAGGCCCTCTTCCCTCTGATCGACTACGCCAACATTGCCTGCGGCATGCACGCCGGCGACCACAACACGATGCTGCGCATGGTGCGACTGGCGAAGCAGGCCGGCGTCGGCATCGGCGCGCACCCGGGTCTGGACGACGTGAAGGGCTTCGGCCGCCGCATCCTCCCGATGACGCCCGAGGAGTGCCGCTCGCTCACGCTCTACCAGCTCGGCGCGCTCAAGGCCATGGTGGACGCTGAGGGCGCCAAGATCTCGCACGTGAAGCCGCACGGCGCCTTCTACTTCATGCTCCGCGACGATGCGGCGCTCACGCACGCCTTCCTCACTGCGCACATCTCAGTCAATGGAAACGGCACGCCCTTCGTCGGCCTCGCGGGCACGAATATGGAGACGGTCGCGCGCGAGCTCGGCGTGCCCTTCATCCCCGAGCTTTTCGTGGACATCGACTACGACGCGGACGGCAAGCTCCTCAGCGTCCCCATGAGCAACAAGTGCACCGTCGAGGGTATCCGGAAGAAGGTCCAGAGTCTTATTGAGAGTGGCAGCACGACGGACAAGCAGGGCAACAAGCTCGACATCCCCGCCGCCAAGGGCAAGTTCACCATTTGCCTGCACTCTGACATGCCGACTGCGCTCGAGAACGCGAAGGCTGCTAGGGAGGTGCTCAACGCTGCTCAGTAAATCTGGTTGTATGATATGTATTTGGTTCTGAAGTCACTCTGGAGGGCGGTCAACGCCGTCCACCTCCGTGCGCGCGAGGTCGGCTCTATCGGTCCTGACATTGTTCTACCGCACCCGGATCGGCCCTGTCGGCTCTCTACTGCACATTCCTTAATGCGGGCAACAGCGCTCGTGCGATCAGCGGTCTTCAACGTTGCTCGTGTGCCCAGCGGCCTCCTGCCTCGGGTGTGCGTTCAACGATCGTGTACAAGCGGGCCTCGCAGATAAACCTCTCAGTCAGTGTCGGCTCAGTGCCTGATCTGCTCCAGTCGCAAACAAAAGTGGCCAAACATCAAGATGCCGGTATTGGAATTAAGTCTATGAATAAAATGGATATGGGTATGTCAAGAGGAAAAAAGGAACAATGCTGAAACAGTCCTTCGCGGTGTGCGGCGGCGTCTTGATTGAGGCTGGAGCTTAGGCCGGCGTCGCGCTCGGGATGAAAGCCCACCAGACAAGCTGCAAGAAGCGGAATCCGCAGAGGACGCCGAGGGCCCCATCGGCGCCAATCTGGGCGAGGAGGGCGCGCGCAACAAAGCCGCCGAGGAAGAGCATGAAGACGCCCGCCATGCGGATGTCGCGGCTCGGCACGGGCTTGAGGCCCAGCAGCTGGGGGTCGTTGAAGAGCTCGACCCATGTCGTCGTCAGCACCACGGTCGTGTTCATCGGCGACGCGATGCGCTTGCCCATGATGCCCTGCAGGCCGATCGTGGCCGAGATGAAGCCGAGACACGTCATGCTGATCGGATTCGTCCAGGAGGGGTTGGCGCGCTCTCTGCGTTTTGTCAGCTTGCGGCTTAGGAGTGATGTTCTGGCCAGGCTCACGCCTGACCTGGAAGACGTACCCGGCAAACTGCGACTCGCCGCCGAAGTGGGCACACAGCGCGCCGGCCATGGTCATGAGGCACTGCATGAAGGTCGCGAGCACGAGCCATGTGCGTCGCTTCGGCCCGATCTTGTCTCCGATACGGCCCAGACTCGTTCCCGCCAGGAAGGACAGGAGGGACACAAATGCCTGCTGGTCCGGCTTCATGAAGTGGTACGTTCTTGTGCTAAGCGGGTCAAAGTTGCGCGCAATCGCAATACCGAGCTGCGCGACGTTGCCGGTCTGGAAACCGCACCTGCCATGTCAGTGCTGGTCACGCAATGTTGCAGATTCTGAGTAGTTGCACCAGCCACATGCCTTCTGTGCATGGAGTGGGGCCATAGAAGGCATGGTGATCAGCAAGCAGGACGACGATCCCTCGTGCAATGTTCCGGCACGATGGAGCGCCGCCCGGAACGCCGGAACACGGATAGTCGGCAGAATTGCGCGCAAACTCACCAGATGAAACAGGCAGAGAAGGACACGGAACTAGTGTATCCGGTCAGGAAACAGGCGTAGATGGAGATCAGGTTGCACTTCTTCGAATCGACGACCTCCTGCATGTACGCAAAGAGGCCTTTCCGAGCGGGAGCGATCTGGCCCTCGGCCTTGCCGCTCTCGACGTCGGCGACAGTGGAAGCGTGCGAGTTTGCCATGTCGGCGGTGGCTGGTGGTGGTGACGGAGGAACGGGAGGTAGTGTGACCGTGTGTGTCGGTGGGCTCCGGGTGGTCGTTCGGGTCGTGTGGAGTGGAGGCCGCAGAAATTAGGGGGGGGGGGGAGGGTGGTGTTGACAACAGACGGAGCAGGGGGCGGTGGGGACGATGCAATGGTGATGCTGTGATGCTATCGGAACATGAAGTGAGAGTGTCGACGTCAACAAGACAAGGAAGAGATAAGAGTTGGGGGTTGAAAGAGAGAGAATCAGTCGCAAGATAAAGGTTCGGTTAGAGGCTAGTGGGAGGCAAAGAATTGCGATGGATGGCAACATGGCGCAAGAGCAGTACCCGGCGGCATCTCTCGCGGATGGGACCCGTGTGCAGAATGCGCTGCCCCACGGTGACCCGACTGAGCCGACTATCCGACACTGGTGGAGGTCCTTAGTCTTGGCACCACTGTGGACGCTCAGCGTACGAGCAGAGGCGGAGCAGCGTAGTCGGGATCGGAATACGAGTCGGAAATTCTTTTCCTAAGGGGGCGGCTAATGCCGGGTTACACCCCTCCACCTCCACCAAGCCCCCTCCCAGCCAACATTTTGCTTCCGCTAATCACTGGACTTAAATCTTGGAAACTCGTCCGCTCTATCTTCCCCGCCGTCTGCCCGCTTCACTCGCTGGTGCCCGTATGCCGCGTGCCGCGTGCCGATGTAGCCTGACTGACTCGAACGCTCAAGCTGAGCGCACACTGAGCCCGCTCACCGTACCTCGCCGCCGCAATCGAGTAATCTTTGACTCCGATTGATCCGATCTGAGCCACCCCTTGGAACTCGGCTGTCCGGCCACCTTCGTCCAACTTTCTTGCCTCTAGGCGTGTCTTCCTTTCTTTCCACAAAAACAATCACTAATCATCCCAAAAATGGCACGCGAACCCATCAACGTCGGCATTCTCGGTGCCACCGGCACTGTCGGCCAGCGGTGAGCTCACTGGTTCCTGTTCCCCAGCTGACATTAGCTTCATCGAGCTCCTGTCGACGCACCCGTACTTCAAGATTCATGCGCTCGGCGCCTCATCCCGCTCCGCTGGTCAGGAGTACGCCAAGGTGACCAAGTGGAAGCTCGCCTCCCCCATTCCTGAGGACGTCAAGAGGATGGTCGTGCAGGAGTGCAAGTCGGAGAACTTCAAGGACTGCGGTGTCGTCTTCTCTGGCCTTGACCACGACGTTGCCGGTGACATCGGTAAGTTATCAGCTTCATAAATTCAGGCTCGCCCAAGCTGACAGACGCAGAGGCTGAGTTCCGCAAGGCTGAGCTGATCGTCTTCTCGAACGCCAAGAACTACCGCCGCGACCCCATTGTCCCGCTCATGGTCCCGCTCGTCAACGGTGACCACCTTTCCGTCGTCCGCCACCAGCAGAAGGAGCTCGGTCTGAAGAAGGGATACCTCGTGTGCAACGCCAACTGCTCGACGACGGCCGTTGTCGTTCCGTTGAAGGCGCTCGAGGTCGCCTTCGGCCCCCTCCAGACCGTCAACGTCGTTACGATGCAGGCGATCTCCGGCGCCGGCTACCCCGGTGTTTCGTCCCTGGACATTCTGGACAACATTGTTCCCCTCATCGGCGGCGAGGAGGAGAAGATTGAGTGGGAGACGCTCAAGATTCTCGGCAGCGTCAACGCGGACGACACGGGCTTCGAGTACCACGCGTCGTCGCCGCTCGTCGTCAGCGCGGCGTGCAACCGTGTGCCCGTCATCGACGGCCACATGGCTTGTGTGTCCGTCAAGTTCGCCGGCAAGGCGCCTACGCCGGAGGAGGCCGAGGAGGCGTTCAGAAAGTACACGTCCGAGGCGCAGAAGCTCCACTGCCCGTCTGCCCCGCCCCAGGACATTGTCGTTCACGACGCTCCTGACCGCCCCCAGCCTCGCCTCGACCGCGACCTCCACAAGGGCGCTTGCGTCCACGTCGGCCGTGTTCGTGACGACAAGGTCCTCGACCTCAAGTTTGTCTGTCTCCTCGACAACGTCCGTCTCGGCGCCGCCACCTCGTCCGTCATCAACGCCGAGATTGCCGTTGAGAAGGGCTTCATCTAATCTCACCCTTAAAATCGTAGCCAGCATTGATCATTTTCGCATGATGCATTGTTATTAGAGCAACGTAGCCGTGGCCAGCTAACATGACTGACTTGAAGTGGTGATGAAATGCATTTGACCCTAGATGATTGATGTATGAACAGCCTCTCTGCCTCGTCTCTACTTCTTCGCGGGGGTGAGTACCGTGTTGTCGGTAACGTCGAGGAGGAGCGCCGCGCTGTCAAGCATGACAGCGTTACCGCCCTCAGCAACGACCTTGGCAATCTCCCTCGCGGCCTCGAGCCTCCTGAGCTCAAGGAATCCCTTGTTCTTCCTGACCGCGTTCCCGATGAGCTCAGCAGACTTGGCCTCACCCTGTGCGCGCACAATGATGGACTGCTTCTCCTGGATCGCCCTGTCGACCGTGAACGCGGCACGTTGCGCTACCTGCTGCGCAACCTGCTTGGCCTCCACGGCCGTCGTGAACTCGGGGCTGAAGGCGAGATGCGTGATGGACACATCGTCGAGGACGAGGTTGAAGCGCTTCGCGCGCTTCGTCAGGTTGTCCCGGACTAGACGACTGACGAGCTCACGCTGCGTGATCAGCTGCGAGGCGTTGAACTGCGCCACGACGGACTTGAGCACCTCGTTGATCAGCGAGGGCAGGACGCGCTCGTCGTAGTCGGTGCCGAGCTCGCGGTAGCTGGGGGTGTCAGCTTTACCAGAGGCAACATCCAACTGGGGGTTCCGGAGATCGAACAGCCGGAGCTAAACTCACATAGTAGGCAGCTCGTGCTGGTCCGGCCGCGACAGCACGCGCACAGTAATGTTGACCATCTGCAGGTCCTTCGTCCCCGTAAGACTTCCGATCGAGCGCGGCTTGGCGCGTACGTCGTAGATGATCGGCCTCTCGACCCAGGGGATCTGGTCGTCAGCTTTCAAAGGTCTGTACGTGCGAGCTGAGTACTCACGCGCATGTGGGTGCCCTCAGCGTAGACATCAGGCATAACGCCAAAGAAGCGGCTGTACTTGATCGCCCTGTGTCCTCCGTCGACATTGTAGATTGCCGAGTTGACAACGACCGCACCGCCGACAAGCGCCAGGAGGAGGCCGGCACCGCCCGCAGCGGCGAGAGGGCTCGGCCCACGACCACCACTACCGCCGCTGGAGCCACCACCACCAGAGCCACTGGCGTATCGGAGGTTTGAGCGAGCACCGCGGTTCGCCTGCTGCTGCGCTTGCTGCTGGGCCTGCTGCAGCTGGCGCGCGAGCCGGCGCCAGGCACCGAAGACGTCTCCGGGAGGCTTGTTCATGACGATGGCGGACTGCTTGCCGAGTGCGTGTCGGGGAGTCTTGCAGTCGAAGTGAAGAGTTATGTAGAAGTCAAGCCGGGCGGCGGCGTCTTGTGCACCTAACAACCAAAGCCCTGCGCCTCGCCGCACTGTCTCGACCTCCGCCGGACCAAGGCAGCCACAGAAATCGTAGCGAAAGTGACGAAACCGCTCGGCAGCTTCGGAATGCATCACGTGACACCACCCCTGGCGCGTGCCTGGGCCCAGACAGCGGGGAATGCCGTAGCTTGCTGCATGTTGGTTTGTTTTGGCCGTCGCGTTCGTGTCGCAGGATGCGTGCCTGACAGCTGGCCGGTCAGTTGTACGCATTTTGCCAGTGCACGATGGGAACTGATCACGCTCCAAGATGGAGAAAGGCGAGAAGAGACAGAGAGTGAATGCGACCATGTTGCGACATTATAGGCCACAACGTATGCGATAAGAGCTCATGCAGGTACTTTCTCTAATGCTAAATAAACAACAACCTGGTTGTTTTCGTGGGCGTGTCCGAGGGAGGGTGTATAGCTGACCTGCCCCGGCGGGACAGGCTTCTCCAAGCGGCGTGGAAGGCGGAGTCAATAGGTCGTGAATCATGATAACAGAGAGCTGCCACTCGATGAGTGGTGCTTATAACACGACGCACTTCTTGCCGCTCTTCTTGACAATGTTGCGCGTGACACCCTGCATCCCTCCCTTCTTGAGCGACTCGCGAATGGCAGCGTCGAACACCTCGCGCACGCCCGTTCCCTCCTTGGCACTGCACTCCATGTAGCGCTTCGCCCCGATTTCCCTGGCGACCTTCTCGCCCTCTTCTGGCGTGATGGGCTTCGTGCCTTGCGCACCCATCAGCTGCAGTGTTGTCTGGTCCCGGCGCAGATCGGTCTTGGTACAAACGAGTACGAGAGGGACGTCTTCGCAGAAATGTGACATCTCCGGATACCACTGGAGTGGGTTAGCGTCCGTACGACTTCTAACTCACCTTGTCATAGACATTCTCTAGCGATGGGCGGTGGTTGCAGGCAAACACAACGAGAATAACATCCGTGTCGTTGTAGCTCAGCGGCCGCAGTCGGTCAAAGTCCTCCTGTCCAGCAGTGTCCCAGAGAGCAAGCTCGATCGATTTGCTCGGGTCAAGGGGGTTCGGGATCGTGGTGATCAGGTTCTCAAAGACAGTGGGAACATAGGTCTGCGAATGTCAATAGAGCCCCAATGATCGCTCTACGCACCTCTGGGAAGCGGTTCTCAGCGTACACCGTGAGGAGACATGTCTTGCCACACCCTGTGTAATGTTAGTGCCTGCAATGTCTTTATCTCGCCGACGACAAAGTCTGGCAGTGTCACGTCTGAAGTTCCAGCGTAACGCTCGCAACGGGATGGGAGAAATTGGTGCTCAGTACTCACCTCCGTCTCCAACAACGACCAGCTTCTTCTTCAGATCCGGGCGGCGAGGAGCGTCAAGCTGAAGAGGTTAGTTCATGTTGGTGGTGTCTGGAGTCATTACTTACCGACATGGTTGATGAGATGGGCGATGATGTGTTGCTGCCAAGGCGATGAGGGAAGATAAGGTTGTCGGATTGTTTGGACTGTCGCAGGGAGAATGCGAAGATGTAGGGGCGATCCAATGCCGAGAACAGGCGAGCGACAACAAATAGAAGTGTGACAGGAGCGACAGTGAGCAGAAGAAGATCACAAGCGTGAGTATGCGGTAGTTGCAGAGCCGACTGGAGTGGGACGTTTGGCTGCCGTGGTTTGTTGACACAATCAGCGGCGGGCAGGCAGGGTCATGCGTTCTGGGGTGGTCTCTCACGGCGGCACCGTTTAGGATCCGCGCAACGCGAAAGGCACACGCGCTTTACCCTGTTGATACAAGCACAAGGAGATACGGGCAGGGGCATAAGCAGAGATTAGCGGGACCAATTGCAGCATAGGTTACAAAGTTTAGGCGCAGCCGGATCGCGGATCTGAAGGCATTTCAAATATTACGCCAAATCGAATTGCGAACGCCCGAATAAGTTGTATTTAGGTGCGTCGCTGGGCGGCATGGGCGGGGCGGAGTTCCAAAGGAGGTCTGGCCATCTGGGCCGTAATGCGTCAAGTGCCGGTTTGGGCAAGTGACCAGTCGCTAGGCGATCAAATACCAAACACATAAGCGGGGGCAAATCGAAAATAGTGTTTGTTAATCGATATAGTCCCGTCGGCGGGGCGCTGCTGAAAAATGCTCAAATGGATACCGGCCACCCGACTACACCCTCTTAAGAACCCTCGTTACTCCTACTGATCCCCCCATCTTTGTTAGTAATCCTTCCATTACCACCATCCGTGTACAACATCTTTAGTACATCCTATTAGCCATCCACCACCTCTTGCCCACGGAGCACCTCGTTCAAGATAAACGCCAACAACTTCGACTTCAACCTGTGAGCTCCCCGTCGCCGAAAGCTGGTTCAACCGTGCTGACTATCGCGTCCCCGCTCCACGCCATCGTCTCGTTTTGTCACCCGTTTTTCTCACGTCTCCCGTCGCGTCATTCCGCCTCTCAATCCACACCGCGCTGCCATCCACCATGGTGCCTTCCGCCTCTGCTATCGGTCCGCCACCAACAGCAACAACATGGCTGCCATGGCTAGTTACGAAGAGATGGAGGCCAAGCGCCAGGAGGTAAGTCCATACAGAACGCGAACCCTTTTCCACCTCGAGCTCCAGCCGCGAACCTCTGTATGGGGCTTTGCAGCCTTGGTCAATCAGGTCAAGGCTCTCCCACCCAGGGTAGCTGGGCTCTATGTGGCGGGCGACAGGAACCAAACAACCGCAAACTCGTTGGCAGTTGCATTCCTCGTCTTACCACCCCCCCTCAACCTTCCATTTCCATGCCAAAGGAATGCATGCTGATGCGGTTTCCAGATGATGGCTTCTTTCAAGGACATCGCCAATGCCATGACTCGCTGCGTTGCTATCATCGAGGAGTACGCGCGCCTGTCCCCCTCTGCCCTCACCACCTCTGCTGCTCTCGCTGCCGTTGAGGGAGGTGCCATGGGTGCTGCCGAGGTTCTTGCTGCCGCCGCTATGGCCAACAAGAAGTCTCGCAAGCAGAAGGAGAAGAAGCCCAAGGACCCCAACGCCCCCAAGCGCCCTCCTTCTGCCTACCTCCTCTTCCAGAACGACATTCGTGAGGAGATCCGCCAGGCCCACCCTGGCATGCCCTACAAGGAGGTTCTCAGTGTGATCGCCAACCGATGGAAGGATCTTGATGAGCCCGCCCGTAAGGTAAGCATCTTGATGTTGCGTCTCAACTGACATCAGGTCTACGAGGACGCGTACAACGAGGCCACCACCCAGTACCGTGTGGCTGAAGAAGCGTACAAGGGGGTGAGCGCCGCGGGTGATATTGGCGATATTGCCCTGGTGAGCCGTTCTCGTGACTAACCGTTAGGGTGCCCCTGCTACTCTTGGAGCAGTTGCTAGCGACGTTGTTAGCGACGATTCATCCTCTGAAGATGACTCGTCCGATGACGGGGCTGTGAGTGCCAATTCATTTTTGGGCACGCCTGCTGTTTCCGGTTGTCCCGCAATGCCAAGTCGCTGACCATCTTAGGCCGGCACCGCTGCCAAGGTCTTCCCTTCCGTTGCCACCCCTGTTCTCCCCACCACTCCTCAGTCGACAAAGAAGGACAAGAAGCGCAAGTCGAAGGACGAGTCGACTCCCGCCGACAAGAGCGGCAAGAAGAAGAAGAACAAGGAGTAAAACTCCGAACGATCTAAAACCAACCTATGTCCTCAAGCTATTCCGGGTGTTGACTCTCCTCTCTTCTTTTCATTTTCCGTACGCGTGTGAATCTTCGTTGATTTCGAGAGGCCCGAGAGCCTCACTCGGAGAGGGGTTTGCTTGTAGTTCCTGTCACTGTCGTTTGCAGTGTGACCCGTAGTAGTAGTAAAAACAATCGACAGTATTGCAGTATAAATGTTAGTACCCCTTTCTATTTGTTTCCTTCGTTGTCCAACTGTGCATGCACTCGCCTCTTTCATCGTTGTTAAAACGCGCTTCAAGTGGCGTGCTGCGAGTGGCTGATGGCGAGATGTCGCGGTGCGAGCCGTGCGCAAAAAACGAAGCAAGTGGCCTGTAATCTTAAATTAACCGACGATACGACATGGAAATCCCGGGCCGGAAGACCGGCATCACGGCGTCCAGAGATCTCGGCCGGCCCCGGTAGGGCAGCAGCGGTCGAAGTCGTGTGCCCACATAGTCGGCGATCCTTGCGTTCTTGCAACAACATACACACCAATGTTCCACTTGCGACGACAGGCGGTGCGCTCGCTGCGCCAGCGCCAGCTCGCCCAGCGGTATGCGTCTACCGGACCGCGTTCCGCCGGATCCGGATCCGGATCCTCCGCGGGCCGCGTCGTACCCGCCGTCCTCGGTGTCGCGGCTGTCGGTCTCGCAGCGTACGCTCTGGGACGAAGGGAGCAGGCCAACATTGACGCCAAGCCTGCCGCTGCTCCTACCACGGTCGCCGCAGCTACTGTCGCTTCGGGTAGCGTCAACCCTGCCTTTGACCCGAATCCGAAACTGCGACACCGATTCGGCTCGCCTGAGGATTACGCCGCGGCAGTGGACGACCTGAAGGGGCTCTTTGACGATGACCACATCACGACGGACGAGGAGGACCTCGCGCACCACGGTGGCTCGGCGTGGACGTATGGCATTGCGCTGCCCCCAAGTGCAGTTGTTTACCCCGAGACAACTGAGGATGTGGTCAAGATCATGAAGGTTGCGACTAAGTATCGCGTGCCCGTTGTACCGTATGGCAGCGGAACGGGACTGGAGGGCCAGTTCAGTGCGGTGAGTGCCGGCTAAAGACGGGGGTTTGTTGAGCACGCTGACTGTCAGCCCTACGGAGGCATCTGCGTGAACATGACGAAGATGAACCGCATCCTTGCGCTGCACCCGCAAGACGGCGACGCGGTCGTGCAGGCTGGACTGGGTTACGAGACGCTGAACGCCGAGCTGGCCGAGAAGGGGATCCCCCTCTTCCTGCCGCTCGACCCGGGTCCAGATGCGACCATCGGTGGCATGATCGGGACGGGATGCTCTGGCACCAACTCTGTGCGATACGGTACGGCGCGCGGCGAGTGGTTCCTCAACGTGACTGCTGTTCTGCCGGATGGGACGGTGCTGAAGACGAGGCAGCGGAGCCGCAAGTCCTCCGCTGGACCGGACATGACCAAGCTCTTCGTCGGCGCCGAGGGCACGCTTGGCATCATCACGGAGGTCACTGTGCGCCTCGCGCCCTTACTGCCTACGCGTGTCGGTGTCGTGTCGTTCCCAAGCGTGAGGGCTGCCGTCGACGCTGTGGTCGATATCCTCAATGACGGAGTGCAGGTGCAGTGTGTTGAACTGCTTGACGCGCTCAGTGTTGCTGCTCTCAACCACTCGGGCATCATGCCGAACAACCTGCCGGAGAAGGATTCGATCTTCTTCAAGTTCCAAGGGAACCCAACCGTCCTCGAGAACAGCGCGCAGACTGTCCAGGATCTGGCTGGCCGGCATGGAGGCGGCAACATCCACTTCGCCGCGGACGAGAAGGAGAGCGCTGCTATCTGGGCCGCGCGCAAGGGTGCCCTGTTCGCTGCCCTCGGACACTCAGGCTACGAGACGCCCATGCTGTACGGCAACGACGTGTGTGTGCCTATCTCGGCGCTGCCCGAGCTCGTCGCCGACTCCCAGGCAAAGTTCAAGGAGTTCGGCATCTACGCGCCCATCCTTGGTCACGTCGGAGACGGCAACTTCCACGCGACCATCATCATGAGAGGTCTCGATGAGGTGCCCATGATGAGCAAGGTGATGAGCGGCATCATCAAGAAGGCCCAGGAGCTCGACGGAACATGTACTGGCGAGCACGGCGTTGGTATGACCAAAAAGAAGTACCTCCGCGACGAGCTCGGTGATGGTACGCTCGACCTCATGCTTCGCATCAAGAACTCGGTCGACCCGCTCGGCATCATGAACCCCGGCAAGCTTTGTGAGTATTGCTCGACGCGCAACGCTAATCAAGCCCAGACCCGGACGAGCTCATGTACGAGGAGGTCAAGTGGCCGCCGAAGGCAGGCTCCTGTTGTTAGATATTTAGATGCATTAGTTCTCACTTGGCTCGCCGTTACCGCCATTACCCAGCCACTCTTCTTCAGACACTGACCAAACCTTCTTTGAGATCAGAACGTGGCCCTTAGGGGGATGGCTCGGAACACTGCCTTCAGCAGGGGTGTTCGCAGATTCTGGAGAGCTACATGAGAACAAGCAGAGCCCAAAAACGATACACTGAAGGGGAATCGAACCCCTAACGCATCCTTGCTCGATGGGAAAGATGCATGATAGCCGTTTCACCATCAGTGTCCGCTTAGACCGCTGCGCCAATTGGCTGCGGAGTTAGTCGGCTGTCCGCCCAATTCTGGTGCCCTGATATCCGAGACTCGTTTCAGGTAATTATTGAGGTAGGTGGTCCATCTGTGTCGTGCTCAGCCTCATGCGCGCTTGGAGGATGGCTAGGGTAGGCTGGGGACAGACCAGCATCGGGAACAGGACTGAGTGCTTCCTGACAATGCGTGGATTCGCAATCTGGATGCATTCTGAAGGTGAGTGACTACAGGATGTCGAGAATTATGGATTTCCATGGTGTCACAGTCCGTCGTGCCATAGCATGGCTAACTGCTTTCCGACATAGCGAACGCGGCACAAGCCGGAGAACAGAACACGCAGTGCTTGATTCTACGTCGCCGTGAGATATGATGAGCCATTGCCAGGCCCGGAATGAGCAGGGAACTCGCAGGTAGGTGCTAGCCTTTACCCCTCGCTGGCCTCACCCGGCCATTGCCCATCTCCGCTTTGGCACCCCGCGTGAAGAAACTGAAGCAACAATGAGGGAGAGTATCGGAACAAGAGCCAGAGGGACAGTGACAGTCGTAGTACCTCGCAGGATCGCTCGACAGCCTTTGTGATCGCCCACGAAACCGCACCTGGGAAGTGAGCCATAGGTTAGTAGCGGGTGAGTGAGTCCCTCTCAGTACTGCTGTATGCTTTGCATTTTTCTATCCTGTGTAGGGTGTTGGTGCTAGATCTTGACGTCCTTGAGGGTGACGTCCGGGGATCCGTCCTCCTTGATGACGGTGCCGTTGAGGTTGGCCTGGGTTCCGACGCCGATCGAGTGCGGCGAGGCCTGGAGGAAGGACGACGGGTTCTTGAGGCGGTAGACGTGGGGGAGCTCGGCCTCGTTGTAGAGCAGGCGCGTGTCGGCGGCTTGCATCGTGAGCTCGAGGTGCTTGGCGTTGCGCTCGTCCCACAGCTTGCCGTCGCCCTTCATGTTGTTGGCGTACCAACGCGTGATCCACGGCGCGTTCTTGTCCGCGGCCTCCTTCTCGAGGTTGTCGTTCGAGACCGAGGGCGAAGCCGAAACACCCTCAATCGGCGAGGGGCCGTACTTGACAGCGAGCGCGACGGCGGCAATGGCGATGAAGGCGTTGCGCCAGGTAGCGTTCATGAAGTCTGCATGTTAGCTCTGGAAACGCAAGCCCGTAGCATTCAACGGGCTCGACTACACGACGGACGACTGGGCGGAACCTGCGTGGGACCGTGTTGCACCACACCCGAACAGGTCCGGCACACCTCCGGTACAGCAGCTCGATCTAGCCACCCAACGAGGTAGAGCTGATCGATCGGACATGTGAAACGATGTTGTCTCCAAATGTCCGATCGCCTTCGCTCCATCTGTCCGGCCTCCTGCACATGCTCCAGCTCTGTGTCTTTCTTCCAACACCGGAGCCACTCTCTCTCTGAGCCGTCTCTGAGCCGTCTCCAAGCATGTCTCTCGTTTCGAGTCCGTCGTGTATTCGTCGACCTTCCCTCGGTCATCGGAGCGTCTGATACCCACTCTCAACGGTGTCGTGCTCGGCGGAGCCGTGGGCGCCGGAGTGGCCGCCGCGGCGGGGAGCGGAGGTCGAGAATCCTCGAGCGGCCCGCAGGGGGCGAGCGGCGTAGCGGAGCATGGTGGTGGTGTGATGTGCCGTAGCTCGGTGTCGAGACCTTCGTAGCTCACTGAGTGCGTCTCACCACCCAGCGCGAGCAGGCAGGCAGGGTGCAATGCCTGCCGTCCCAGTGGCCCGGGGTTTCGGCGTTTCAGCGGTGGCTGCCCGTCCGCCTGTGCCTGGATTTCAGTTCGAGTGCAGCGTTTACAAGAATCGGCGGGCAGGAAGTGATGCACGCGGGCAACGATGTAGGCAGAGCAAGTGCGAATGCATGTGGTTCGGGCTATAAATGTCTCCTCTAAGCATACCTCAGCTGTCATGTGGAAGTTGGACAAACAAGGAATAAAAGAGGACCCGCGCCCCCATCTTGTGGGAGCGTCGGGTTGGCTTTCTTTTGGCGACTTTTTGACCCCCCGGCCTGGAGGAATGCAGAGCGAGGGGCTTCGAAAGTGCCAACGGTTCGTTGACCGTCGTAGAGATACAGAGAGCGTCAGTAAGATCATGTTCGGGTTGCTTGATCGGTGTTGCGAGTCGTTGAACAAATGCATACAATTGTTAATCTGATGTTAGCTACGTCCGAAATGACACCAGCAGCAGCACGGCAGTGCTCAATAGTACTCACCTTGCTAATCTTCTAAACCCTCCTAGGTCGGCGCGCACGGGTTCCTCCGATCTTGATCGGGGTGCGGTCCTCAACGCGAGTGATGAGGTTACGGATGTCCTCGCCCTCAGGTCCACCGATGGCGGTAGCGGCGGCGTCGCGCCCGTGCCCGAACAAGCCCTTGAACGCAACACGAATGTACATGCGCTCAACGTCTGTATCGTTAGCTGTTTGCTCATTGAGACGCCGCCGCGTCCTGAAGTCCGAAAGCTCTGGTGCGAAGAAACCAGCCAATGCGAGCGCCTCTTCTGTACCCCTTCCGAGCTCCGTCTTTTCAGCCAGTACTCACCTTCCGGATTCTTCTCCTGGCGTTGCCTGAACTCCTCCGCAACCTTCTTGATCTGCTCAATCATACGGACCGTAGCCTGGTGCGCGGCCTCATATGATCCTCGCTGCGCACCCTTGAACTTCTTTGCCTGTCCCGCAAACGTGTTGGGGACGAGGGGGCCGATGCGGTCGGTGAAGGTAAGGATGCAGTTGTTCGCGGAGCAGGCGATGGTGAGGGTATGCGTCGGGGCGCGGTCAGCGAGGCCGTTCGAGTTGCGGTACGGCTCGGGCGACTCGGGCTCCCAGCGGAGAGGAGGGACCTCGACCTCGACAGGCTTGCGGCGCGGTCCCGCCTGGGCGGCCGCGGACGTGGCGAAGGAGCGCGCGGACAGAGACGCGAGAGCGTCAAGCGTCACGCGCGACGAGGTCGCGTGCTGCGACGCACGGAGGAGCGGCTGGAGGCGGTTCATGGAGGCGATGGGTGATGAGGAAAGATGTCGGGGCGACTTTCCAAGCCCGCCAGGCCGCCTGGCAGACGCCAGCCAGCGACTTTTTTCCCGACCAGGCGGCGGGTGTGGCACCCGAACTCCGCCGGCCGGTGGAGGTCTCCCACCCTCTCTCGACTCTAGATTCAGATGCGGTCATGACCTCGCCATCGACAAGCCGACAAGCATGCTCCGACCACGAACATTGCGGGCACTGCGTGCAGTCCGAGTACCGCGGCCGATACGGTTCTACTCTCAGGAATCGTCCGACCATCCTCTCCGCCCCAACGTTCCCCTCACCGAGCTCCAGCAGCCGGTCACTCCGCTCGACCCTCCGATCCTCTCCATCCCTCCATCATCGCTTTCGCGAGCTGACCTCGAACGTCTGCACACCCTTGCGGCGCTGAACCCACCGCCAGCCGGCTCAAAGGAGGAGGCGAAGCTTCTGGAGGAGCTGAACGAGCTCGTCGGTCTCATGGACCTCGTGCACGAGGTCGAGGTTAACGAGGACCACGGCGAGCTCCTGACGCATGGCGTGCCCGAGATGGTCTTTGACGTCGACACCAAGCACACGCTGCAATCACCGCCAGAGGGCAAGCGTGACCGCGAACTTCTGGAGTACGCGACGCGCCGCATCGGCGACTACTACGGCTTCAAGACTGAGGCGAAGGCGGCGAAGGAGCGCGAGGAGGCTTAAACCACAGACAGCAGACCACTCATGTATCATCTACCGATTCAGGATATCTTTCAGCAATGCATACTGATCTATAATAGCGCGAGGTGCGCTTTTGCTACGTCTAACACGATGTCGGCGGCTCTGTAGCTTAGAAGAGGCCGAAGGGGTAGCCGCCGTTCTTGATCTTGAACAGGCGGATGAGGAACGAGTACAGGACAACGATGAGCGCGACCCAGAGGAGGACGCCGACGCGCTGCTTGTTCGTGTTGGCCTGGGCGGGAATGAGCGTGGTGAGGATGACGACGGCGCCGGCGAGCGAGGCGTACAGCACCGCGACGACCTGCGTCTCGAGGCCGTACTGGTTGCCGTAACCCTGGGCGATCCAGTTGACCTGTCCGTTCGGGCCGGCGGTCACGTACGGCGCACCCTTGATGCGGTTCCACATGTAGCCCGAGGTCCAGATCGTGACGGCGATGATGCTGAGCACGCCCCAGAAGATGCGGGACTGGGCGACGGGGATCCAGAAGTCGCTCGTCGCGTAGAGCACATAGCCGGCCGCTCCGATCAGGAAGGGCGTGATGATGAACGGCCAGGGAGACATCGGGCGGTAGATCTCGAACGACACTGGCGTCGTGGACTTGACAAACGAGTGGAGGTTGGGAAGGCCGAGGCCGCTGTGGATCAGCTGATTTCGAGGAGCACAGAAAGCTTCTCTCCAGTACTCACGCGCGGTTCAGGTCATACTGCTTGCGCTCCTTGCTAGCGCGCTCGCCCTTGTTGGGCGGGTGGTAGAAGACGGTCGGGGCAGTGTTAAGCTGGAGCTTCTGGTACACCGACTGTCCGTCGGCGAAGTCGAGCTCGGCAATGAAGTAGTGATCCCGGGCGTCCTTAGGCACGCGCTGCCAGCTCTTCGCCAGCTCCTGGTACACCGGCTCAAACTCGTGGCACGGGTTGCACTTGTACTGGGCCCCCAGCGCCGTCAGCTCGACGAGCACGCCGTAGTCGCGGTCTCCGGACAGAATGTCCTCGTAGCTCTCCGAGTCGAGGGTGATGATGCCGTTCTTCGACTTCGCGGCCAGTTCCGCCCAGTGTTCCCGTCCCGGGTTGGCGGCGAGCGCTGCCGGGAGCAGCGCGCCTGCGAGTCCAAGCAGAGAGGACAGACGCATGGTTGTTGTGGTGGTTTTGGACTGGTCAATGTTGGCACGCGTCACTAACCTCGCCCGCGCTGTGTCGTGGAGGTCGCGGCCGGACGGAAGCAAAGTGTCGTCACCACCACGGTAATCTGCGACAACCGCTAGCATTGCGGGTGGCCCAAGTGACAAGACGAAGCTGAGCATGCACAACGCATTGCCTGACATGCAATTTGCACTGCTTGACACGATAAACCACGATGCATGGGGTATCTACAATGCGTGGTTGATGCTAATTGTACAACGATTCACGATAGCAGCCACGATGCTCGAGCATAACTCTCGGCGGGTTTCCGGCACCAGCATCCAAAGATCTAACCCTCACCAAACGACATACCTCCTGTCCTCGTTGTACTGGTCTCCGTCGATCCTGGAACCCTCTCCGTTCTCATCGAGGAACCTCATCTTCCTGACGCCATTCTGAGCCTGCTTCCACCACTTCTCCGCGCTGACGCCCGTCATGGCGTACTGGGGCAGGAGCTCGAACCCAAAGATGCTGTTGGGCACGTTGCCGTTCACGTTGTATGACTTGGAGTACGCCTCCTTTGCGTCCTTCGAGATACGGGTGGCCTGGCGGATCATGGGCCGCCACGAGACGCTCTCCGAGAGCCAGTTGACGAGGTGCACGTGCAGCATCGGGCGCCACGGTTTGCGGCCGAGCTCATCGATCCAGTACGCGTTCAGCCACTGCTTGGGGATCTCGTAGAAGTGGTCCGAGTACTTCGGCTGCGTCCGCAGACGGAAACCCATATAGTGCTGGTCGCTCAGCTTGCCCGGCAGCTTCGTGTCGCTGATTAGGTCCTCGAGGAACTGCAGCATCGTCGGGTGCACGCGGATGAGGAAAACGCCCGCGTTGAAGCCGTTGTGATCTTGCGATCCCAAAAGCAGCGGCTCAGGCGTCGTATTTTCCGGAGGGAGGAGGACGTGGATCGCCACCGACGGGTCTGAAACGATCGTATCCGCATCGGTGTACCTGCCGGGTCAGCTCCGATCGTACTATCACACGTACAGGATCCAGTCGGCTGTCTTGTGCTTCAGCTCCTCGCGCATGGCGTCTCTCAGCACGAACACCTTGTTGAAACTGCCATGAACATTCCGGCCGCAGTAGTTCCCGCCCGTCGTCTTGTGCCGGTACCCCCACGCCTTGGCGTACAGCTTGTGGCTAAGCTCGCTCGCCATGTCAATACGTTTTCCCCGAACGTGTTGCACGATGAGAATCTTCCTGTTCCCTTCGAGCGAAAGCGGTGATTCCGGGTGTTCAAGCGAGGTCATGGCCCTCTCGAGCGAGGCGAGCGCTCGGCTGTCGGCGCGCCGGTTCGCGACGACATAGGCTGTCCGCGAGATGAACACAATCGAGGCGATGAGCCCCACAATCCACAGTAACAGTCGTCTTCGTGATCGGAGCATGTTGCAGGAGCGGCGAGAGGAGGGTGGGGAAGACTTCTCCAGATGGTCCGGGTTGGACCTTCCTGACAGCGACATCGTGGTCTGTGCTCGCGGCGCCAGGGGCTGGGTCGGAGTAGAGCGTGTGAGGTGTGGCGGGCGTTACGCCAACGTTCAATGTTGTTGAATGTCGTGGGATGGGTTGGTTGAGCGATGAAGAGAATGGCGAGTGAGTCTCATGATTGCCTGTGCTGCCGGCCGCACGGTGATCGCCGTGGACACCGCATTCGCTCGCGTCTCTTCCAGCCACGATTTCCGGGTCCGTTCCTGACGCTTAGCCGGATATCTGCTTGTAAGTCCGAGATTACTCCTGCCAGAACACCGTTGCTGCTCCAGCCAAACGTGAGTGGAAGCTCACTGTATGCTTCGACCGTAGTGAGTTGCCTTTGTTCGCACCCTACACAGTCATGCACACGATGTGCTGCAGCCTCGGTGTCTATTTTTGCCTCGCCGAGCTGCGCAACGTGGTTCCGCAGTCGACGTTCACACGTCTCGGTCTCTCAGACCGGTGCGCAGATCTTCCCCGATCACGCCCGTCGCTTAGCGCTTGGTCATCTCGTCAGCTGGAGGATTGCGGCTGCAGCGAGATATTTGGAGATCTAAACAGACAACGCTTTCATTGATTGATCATAAGTATAAACGTTGCGAACTAAAGTCTAATTGGTTTGCGTGATGAGCCTAAGATGCTCGGGGGTAGAGGTCTAGGTTGATTGGGAGAATGTACTGAAGCGAACAACGGGAGCGAAATGCACAGGCGTTGAGTAGCTTAGAAGGCGGAGATACCGACCGCGGCGATGACGGCAGCGGCGACCGAGGCGCCCGAGACGGCGATGGCGGAGGCGCCAGAGCCAGCGGCCGAGGAGGCAGAGCCAGCAGCGCCAGAGGTCTTGGAGCCAGCGGCACCGGTGGCGCTGCCGACCTTGGAGGAGCCGGAGGAGAGGGCGTTGCCGCCAGAGGTGGCAGCGCCAGAGGAGCCAGCACCGCCAGCGCCAGACGAGGCGGCGTTGCCGCCAGAGGTGGGGGCAGCACCGGCGGCACCACCAGCGCCAGAGGAGGAAGCACCACCAGCAGCACCACCGGCACCAGGAGCGCCAGAGCCAGAAGCACCAGCGGCGCCAGTGTCAGAGGCACCGGCAGCACCGCCAGAGGTGGCGCTGGCACCACCAGCACCGGCCTCAGCACCAGAGGCACCAGCAGCGCCCTCAGAGCCAGAAGCGCCGGCGGCACCCTCAGAGCCAGAGGGAGCGGCGCCGCCCTGGGCACCGTCAGCGCCGGCCTGGGAGCCCTCAGCGCCAGTGGCACCAGAGGCACCAGCGCCGGCAGCAGAGTCGGTGCCGGCGGCACCCTCAGCACCGGCAGAGGGAGAGGCGCCAGCGGCACCACCCTCAGCGCCGCCAGCACCAGCACCGGCACCAGCACCAGCGCCAGAGTCACCACCAGCACCGGCGCCGCCCTCAGCGCCAGCAGAGGGAGCGGCACCACCAGCGTCGGCGCCGCTAGCACCGGCCTGGTCCTGGGCGTAGGCGAAGGCGGCGACTAGGAATGTTAGCGGTTGAAGAGTGGTGGTGGCCAAAAGGAAGGTGACTCACGAGTCGCGAAAGCAGTAACGGCAGTGAACTTCATTGTAAAGAGTGTGGTTGGTTGTTGGTGGTTAGAGCGTGATGGGGCAGACGAAGGCGAGACGTTCGTGAAGAGGGCAAGTGGCCAAAACGGTTTGAAAGAGGTATATGTTATGTTGAGAGGAGGGAGGAAGGCGAGTTGGCTATATATGTGCTCTGTGGTCGGTGGGGGGTGAGAGCGTTGTTTAGTGAGTAGCCCGAGTCGGTCGCGATGCGCTGACATGGGTTGCTATCCACTGGGCACAGCGGTGCACCGGGTGCAACCCCCGCAGCATCACAGAGGGGATGTTCTGCCTCTCCTGGCAAGCAGTTGCTCCGCTGTGCCGTGGTGCCGTGCCCTGGCTCGCAGTGCTTCGTACCTCGCCTGCTGCGGTGTTTCTTCCGTGACTGCGGCTAAGCACGCTGGACGCGCTGGGCATGACTCGCGAGCGCGGCGCGCAGGCGGCAGCCGTGCCAGCTGTGCCAGACAGGGACCAAGGATCATCACTTGAGCCTCGAGCTGCTGCGGATACTCAAACGAGGGTGTTGCACCGTCGCTGCGTCGCAGTGTCGCAGATTCAGTGCACCTGTACGCGGTGCGCGAACCGGGGTACTGGGGTAAGGGTGCGGCCGATGGCGGCATGTTACCCCAGGTCGCGCAGGTCGGGGGACTGTCGTGCTTGTCGGGGCTGCGTGAGCTAGGGGGTCAGGGACGATCGCGTACATCTATCTCTGATCAGTCGGTCGCAGGCGCGAGGCGAAAGGAGGCAAGAGCGCATGTATGCGTTGGTCTGGCTCGCAGTTCCCATGCCTTGTCTCCCTGTCTCGGTCTGGGGAATAACGAGGCCGCTGGCCGCTGGGCTGGGGTCGCGCAGGCCGGTTGGTCACCGTAGTCAAGCTGCGAAGCATCCAGGAGATGAGAGCAGGATACCCAAGGAACGGACCAAACATGCGCCGCTCGTCGTAGCCTCCGGTCACCCCAGGGTGTGGACCCTGGCGGGCCCTGCCGTCTCTGTCTGCGGTCTGCTGCAGACCTTACTCTACGCGTGTTCAATCAAGCCCCACGTGCACAGGGGGAACTCTACTTTGGAATGCCATCTTGCGTAGCTTCCGAGCACTACGGTTAGGAAGCCTGAACACACCTGGCCCAGAGCGATGGACTCAGGTTGACGCTAGAAGCACTGCTGGCCCGGCATCACCCCGAGCAGAGTGTGACAGGGCGCGTATGTCGCAGCACTGCACACAGATTGTACAGACGTACAGAACATAGAACTGCCCCCCGGGTGCGACGCGTTGACTCGCAGCATGCCCGGTCCGGAGACGGGAGGGTGAAGGCCAAGCGGGGGCCAAGCGTCGGAACCGATTACCGCTACCGATCTTGGGCCAGGCCATGGCGACCTCGCGGCACATTTCGCATTCACCTGGCGTGCTTAGTGCTTGATCGTGTCGCGCGTCTCAGATGCCATATGGCGACATGCTCCATGCGATCATGCGCATCATGCGACGCTGCCGACAGACTCGACTGCGCTCTTTCAAATGCAGCAGACTGTGGTGGAGCCTATTAGCCTCGCCTGATGCATTAATTAACTCTACGCTGCGTATATGTGCGTCTCTCTGTGGGATCTATGGCGGCTATGGCTGGCATTGATGAACTGCGCAGGCTTCTCACAGGTGTATGTAGTGGCTTGCGGCGTGCTACACCCATTCAGCATGCATCACTGGCCCCATTGGCCCACTCCTTGCTGTTGTTTGCATTTGACCGACATCGATCACCGACCGGTTCCCAGCTCCCAGCGTACAGCAGTGCAGCAAACAAGCCATCGCCGTTTGCGAGTTCGAGATCCTGTGTACCGTGTCACCATGAACCTTCTGCCCACGCCCCGGTGACCGCCGCAGTAGGAGCACAAAAGTAGGGTGGTGATGTCACCTGTGCACCGCGTCACCAGCAACGTCTCTCGTTGGCTGCTGCTACGCGGTACGCGGTGTGCGGTGTTGATCGATACTGGTGTATTCACCGCCTAGTCCAGCCCGCAGCGATCGCCTGTCGCAGTCATTGCAACCCATGCATCGAACGCTGCGCCCGCACCAGCAGAGCCGGCCGAGCCGACTGCGCACGCAGCGATCAGTCACGTCCCAGTGTCCCAGCATTCCCAGTGTTCCCACCTGAAACACCGTCGTCCGAGGGTCCGAGCCAGGCGCGCCATGTGTGCCAGGCGCAGTCACTTCAAGCTGGACCAGAACGCAAGCGGCAAGCGTCTACAGCGCAGCGCGCCCAGCGGCCAAGCACTGGACCTGGCTGCGGCATCACTACTGATTGCATTCATGTACGCCGAGCCATCCGGACATTCCCCCGATGCTTGATGCCGCATGCCGGTTGCCGCAATCCGAGTGGCCGCCAGCGGATCGGATGAGGTGACTGTGCAGCCTGCGCTCGCCTTCTAGTGTGTCTAGTGCCGTCCGGCGCAGCCAGACTAGCCCAGAACGTCGTGTGAGGCAGCTGCGTCCGCAGATCAAGCCGTCGCACTAGCTGTGCTTTTTCTTCCAGCCGACCGGGTCGTCTTCCTCGCGCTCCTCGCCTGCCACCAGCTCCGCACTCCGGCGCAGTATCTCGCTCCAGCTGAGTGTCTTCCCCATCCGATCCCGTTCCATCCCCTGTCTTATCCCCGCAGTCTAATCGACACAATCGGTGGCCAGACATATAAGAGCGGCGGGTCGACAGGCTGCGGGTTCCTGCTCGCCATATGATCAATCTGCACCGGCTGCACCGGTCCCACCAATCTCACCGATGCTGCGCCGGTGCGACGGTGTCACTGCGGCCTGCGGCTGGCGGTGTCCATCTGACGTGCCCAGATACCCAAGCTCTCATCCACGCAGAGCTAGGACGCGACGCCTTTTATTGCGGGCACCTGGCCCGTATAGCGGCCAGAGGAAGCGAGACTGCTTCTGTACCGTTTTGAGTTTGCCAAGTGCGACCTTGTTCTCCCATTTCCGTCTGGCCGAGCGTGACTCTGAAAGCTTTGCGAGTCTTCCTCTGGCTCCGGGAAGAGTTAAGGCAGTTCCAGATGTGTTTCGGCTCAGACTCTGTTTCTCCCAGGCGCACTCATTCGCACAGCGGTGTATGGCGTGACTTATCACGCCGATCGCACGGGACCGAGTCATCTGCGCGGCTTCATACAAACCTGCATGAATTAGACGGCGCGCATGGGCGTTGTTAGTACTGCGACTCTGTCTGCAGAAGAGTGGCCTTCTTGTGCGTATGGCGACATCGCTGCACGCTCGTCGTATCGCGCGCCAAGCCAGCTGAGAACGACAGCGAGAACGGTAGCGCGAACGCGACGCCGCGACGTGCCTCGTTCCTCTCGGGTCACTACTCTGCCCGAGCTGCCGAGCTGCCGAAAGCCTAATCTCATGCTTCAGTCCCCGTCCTTGGAGGGTCCTGGGCGGCTGAGACGGGCTCTGGCACGTCGCTTGCTGTTGGACGTGCTGCTTGGAGTCGGGATTTTGCCCCCTTTAGCATTGCTTTCGAGCTAGAAGCGCCGTCAATCGTTGATCGCAAGACACTCTCGACCAGCCTGCGACGTCTTCCCCCTCACTTAGTACGGGTGAAGCGCCCCCTCTGCCCCATGCTTCATCCCATTTGAGAACGTAGTGGATAGCCCTTCGTGTGAACGACCCATGGAAGAATGCCGGCCATTAGTCTCAGTTCCCGGCGACTGGCACTCAGGTCTGATCGTCGACTCTGCTACCACTTCTTTTGACAATCGACAATCTCTTATCGTGGCATGTGACCTCGGCTGCATGTACTTCCATACGCCCATCGCCCACGCCTGGGCTCTGTCAGTCATCTGACCCCCGCCGATCACTCACGCGCGGCTGACTCACCCGCCCCCGCGCCCTCTTTCATATCCCGCAGTCCACACAGCGACAATCATCTTGGCATTCCCAGTCGAACCGGGTACACCGGGGTTTGCCAGCCCAGCCTCCTGCGCCTGAGACATGAGGCATTTCTCGACGTCTCATGACCATATGACTTGAACGCTGATTCGCATGTGCCCGCCGCAGAAGGGGAAGCTTTCCATTGCGCAGCTTGCACCGCCGTTCCCGCCCATCGTTACTCCACCCTCATCGTTCCGGACTCGGACGCACGTTTGCCCATGGGTATGCTTACTTGTGCACAAGTGAAGGCTTCTGCACAGCCTCTTTGCTACAAGCTACAGGCGCTGGAAGCGACTGCACGATCGCAGGAAGTGGCGGAAGATCATTCCGGGGTATCGTCCGCCATTCACCACGAGCCTCGCTTCTCGCCTTCACGCGAGATGCCCGCTTCACTCACGACAGTGTCTCCCAGTCATCCTTGCCGCCACTAGAGCCCACTCGACTCCGCTGACGTTCGTGCTAGCCCCATATGGACCGCGCGTTCAAGCCATACCTTCCTCGCCACCCGATCGACCTCCACCTCCACCGCCACCAATATCCCACCTCACACCCCACCACTCTTCTTCCACCCGACCGTCTTCCAACGAAAGCTCCCACACTTCCCAACATTCCCAACACCTCCAGAGAGTCGAGAAGAGGTCAAAAAGGTCCTCGCCGGGATTTGAACCCGGGGCCACTCCCAATCCCTCTCCGGAAGAGAGGAGGAGGCAAAGCTCAAGATGTTAGATCACCCTAAGAGAGTATGGTTTCGAATCGCTCTACGACGCTATAGTCAGTATGATAACCACTACACCACGAGAACGTCCTGATTCTGGACGAGAGTTGCGCCGGCGCGGGTGGGGATAAGCCTTCGGCTGTCAGAAATGCAAAAAAAAAAAAAAAAACGTTTGGATGGAATAAAGGGTGTGAAACGGTGCGAGGGGAAGAGAGGGTTGGAGGAGTGAGAACGTGAGGTGCGAGAGGTGCGAGGAGGAAGGGAGGGGAAGATGTGGGGGTGGCGGGGTGCGAATGTCTCGGCGTCGCTGACACTGCACTCTCGAAAGCGATCGCTGTCTGTTTGCGGGCTCTGTAGGCTCTACTCTCTCTGATGAGGCTGCTTTCCCGTCCGTTACTGCATTATGAGGAGCTATGCCGAGCCTCTGTTAACCACATGACCGAGTGCATCAGGGGGCGGCGCACCTCAACCGCCGACGGCGGGCATGAATGAATGTCAGTCAATACTATAAACCAAAGACGTGTGCAAAGCTCAGCGGCATCTGTACCACTCGCATAGGGCTAGGGAAAGAGTAAAATACAACGTCGTCTGCCGAGTTACAGCGACGAGTCCAGACTAAAGAGACTAAAAGAGAAGGGTGTGTGCTAAGCTAGATTGCTGCTTTCTATCGAGATCATGACAACTGCGCGATGCGACCCGCCAAGGCCGCTATGGCCGCTGCGCGAGACAGCGATTCACGCTCATCTCGAACGGTGTCTGCCCACTGGCACGTCGGCGGGGCACGTTGCTGTTGATCTGGAGCTCCTCGGCCCCAACGCCGCCCAGGAGAGCTTGGTACGAGTAGCTCTTCGAGACGGTGTTGCCCCTCCGCGGGCCCTTGCGCGTCTTGCCGAGCTCGCGGAGCGTGTTCACCAGACTCTCGTGCGCGTCCCGGTACTGCCCGTCTGTGAGGCCGACGCGCACCTCGGGCTCCTCGCCGTTCGCGATCGCCTCGTGCACTGCCATTGCCTCTCGCGCACTGATCGCCCATCGCGGCCGGTGGCCCTTCTTCTGCGGCAGGAAACGCGAGAGAAGGTGTGCCGTCTCGGCCGTCGCTTGGCTGAAGCCTAGGCTGTGGTGGTAGGCGACCGGGTCTGTGGTCGTGTTCAAACGAGAAGCGGCGGCGGCGGCCTGGGCTGCTGTCTGTCGCGAGGAGGCGGCGCGGGATACGGGCGGCCGCGGCTGCCCAAGCACGCCCTTCAGCGAACGCACAGAGGAGAAGGAGCCGACACGTTCTGGCCGCGTTGGTGGGGGCGGGCGGGCTGGCGCGCCGTCCTCGTCCCAGCCCTGGCCCTCTACTGTCTCGCAGTTGACAACGGCAGGCGCTGCAGGCGGGTAGTGCAGGGACGCGACGCGCTTGGCGCTCTTCGGCGAGTCGAGGAAGCCGCTGCGTCCCGTCGGCGAGTTGAGCGGATGCGGCGGAGCACGCAGGCTCTGGATGCTGCGCAGTGAGGTGACGGAAAGCGGGCGAGGGAGGCTCGTCGAGCCCTTGACCTTTTGTGCGGGCGCATCGGGCAGCTCCTCCGGACTCGTCTGCACGTCGTCGCCGCTGAGCATGCGGTCCGTTTTCGGCTTGGCGTCCGGCGTCTCGCCGCTCTCACCATGCGTGGGGAGCTTGGCCGTATCCTTCGTGGTGCTCTTGACGGTCGCCTGACTCGTCTGGCTCGTGTGGCTGGCCGTCGAGTCGCCGCGCTTGGTCTCCTTGACCGTCTCGCCCGTCGCGTCCTTCTCCCGTCCCTTGCCCTTGTCCTGCTTTTCCGCCTCCATCTTGGGGAAGGGGTACTCTTTCGGCTCAGGCTTGGGTTCGGGCGCCTTCGGCTTCTCCTCCTGGACGACCTCTTGGTGGAGGGACGTCAGGCTCGTCGTCGAGTCGGCGGGGCGCGTGAGCGAGATGCGGCTCTGGGAGCGCTGCGTCAGCGACGGGCGGCGGCTCGCGGGCCGGCTGGCAGGTCGAGAGCCAGGCTGCGAGTTGGCGCCGCTCGTAGTGCCGCTCGGTGCCGAGGGCGTCTGGAGCGGTGTCGGCGTGCCAGGGAATCCCTTTGTGCTCTGCTTCGGCTCGTTGCGGGGCGAGTGCGAGGGCTCGCGCAGATCTGAGGGTGACTCAGCAAGCACCTTCTTGCCCTTGTCGTCTCCGCTCTCCTGCGCCTCCTTGTCCTTGGCCGCCTGCGCCGCCTTCTGTTCCCGCTCCGCAGGGCCGGTATACGTGTTGTCCTTGAGCGCCGTGGCGGGTGTCTCCTCGCCGCTCTCCCACTCGCCGTCTTCCTCGCCCTCTGCCGCATCGCCAGCAATGACCTCGACCTCGACACTATCCCGGTGCCGTCCGCGGCCCGAATTGTTGCTGTCGTGTCGCGAGCCTTCAGGGCGCTTGCCCTCCGACGAGAGCACGGAAGTATTCGACGGCGTGCGGCTCACGACGGGGGCGGGGTCAGACGCTTTTCGTGACGAACCCGAGCCCGTATCGCTCGTCGTGCGCTGCATGATTGCGCTGGATCCAGCCGACTCTTTCCGGCGCTGCTTCCCGTCGAGCGCGTGCATCGTCAGCCCGGCCGCGAGGGCTCGGCGGCCATCGCTCTCGCCCGACGATCGACGAGAGCTACGCGAACTTCGCCGCGCATGTCCCGCGTGCCCGTGGTGATGAGCGTGGTGCACACCGTGGTGCCCATGCGCATGGTGGCCGTGGGCATGATGTCCGCCGTGGTGGCCGTGGGCATGGTGGGCCGAGTGCACTCGGGTGTGTTTCCGCTTCTGATCCCGGTCCGAGGAGGTGGTGGACGCAGCGGCGTTGACGTTTGCGACGCCGTTGCTCGCCGTGGGCGAGATGAGCGTCGTCCCGGACGATGCCGACATGACGCAGATGGCCGCTGAGCCTGGAGCTCAGCAGAGGGGCGGCCGAGGAGCTGCCGGGTTCTGTCGAATCAGGCGAACAGGTCGGTCGTGGATGTTAGGTTGTTGGGTTGGGTTGGTGTGGGATTGCGCTGCGCTGTGCAGCGGAGGGTGTTGTGCAATGTATTCGGAGAGTTTGACGTCGAGTCGTCGAGTCGCTCGGCTAGGAGGTGGGATCCTGGATGCTCAGGCGCTCGATGACCGGCACGAGTTGAGAAGCTTTTACTCCCGCCATCACTCACCGTACCACAATCCCCCACTGTACACCACAGGGGCTCCCAGATAAGGAATCCGAATGATCTACGCCCGGCTCACCCCTTGCGTCATTGGAATGCTTTGCCCTCGTGCCCCCGTGCCCTTTTCGCCCTGCATCGCCATCCGTGTCCGGCTACATGCATATGTACATTACAACTACTCTACAAGAGGTATTGTCAACAAGAAAAAGTGTCTGTGGACGCTCCTCGGGCCCGCGGGCCCCGGGACGATGCATTCACCGCACAGCGCACCCCGCTGGCACCCGCCCACCGCCGCATATCCGCTTACCCGACGGCATGTGGCAGCGGAGCTCCACACGAGTCGTGCGAGGCAGGCCAGGCGGGGACCGCGCATCCCTTTGTACGATCACGACGCCTCACGGCCGAGTCGACACCGGCTCACGGCAGCGTCACGCCGAGCCAGTCCTTCAGACCTGTTAGCCCGACCGCCTCGAGCGGGTTGGCGAGCAGCGGCGCCCAGCTCCCCCGCATCAGGAGGAAGCCGATCAGCATCCAGATCCAGTCCCGGCTCGTCGCGCGGACCACGGCCCGCGAGGACGACGCCCGCTTCTCCTGCGCCGTGCGCAGCAGGCCTGCTGTTGGATTCGCGGCCTTGACGCGCTTGCGCTCAAAGTATGGGTATCCGAGGCTCTTGAGGCCAAGCATGCGTGCGATCGCTCGCTCGAGGGCATCGCGCCACGACTGCAATCGGATGACGAACAGCCACAGCAGCGTCTTGATGAGGTCACGCTTGCGGTTGCGCCCGTATCGCGGACGCACCTGACCGTCGCTCGTCCGCACGACGGGATACCCGAACCACGGGTTCTCCTCTGCAAAGTGGCCAACGGCAGGGACGGGTTCGGCCTCTTCGATTGGGGTCGTGGGCGTCGTGGCCGGCGGTTCCTCCTCGGGCAACAGCAGCGCTGGCAGGGTTAAGACGTCGGGATTGTAGCGCTCGAGGCCCTGTGCGTGGTGCTCTAAGAGCGAGTACGTGTAGTTCTGCTGCGCGGTGGACAGCTGGGCGTTGCGGGCGGCGGCGCGACGGGCGGCCAGCGTCGATCCTTCCATGAAGGCAGGCTGGAGCGAGCGGCGGCGCTGGATCGGTGGCCGAATGTGGACCTGGTCCCTGCCCTCGTCTTCCGAGTCGGACAGCAGGTCGCGGTGGGCCAAGCGAGATGGCGAGAGGTACAGGTGGAAGTCTGATAACGACTTGATGCGATGCAGCGGTGACTGGACCGCAGGCTCATCCGGGAGTGGCGATTTCGGGGCCTCACCGCGCATGTAATCGAACGCCCGGGACGGATCGCCACCCACTGTCGCGGCCTCTTCCTCCTCGTGCTTGGTCATGGCGAGCTTGTGGTTCAGCTGCGACAGCATCAGGTGGCTGCTCTTCCGCGACGGGGCCCTCGATCCGGCCCGGCTCAGGTTGGCGGGGGAGGCCGGAGCGGTGAAGAAGACATCGGCCATCGAAGTCGCAGACGTCGCTCGGCTGAGGCTGTTGCGCGACTTTGGCGGCTCACGCGACGGGGCTCGCGAACCCTTCCGTGATGGTGCGCGAGAGTTGACACGTGATGACGGTCGAGAACGGGAGATTGAGAGGTGGTGGAGCATGGTTTCGTGGTCGACTGGTGGGCCGTCGCCTCCCAGAGCTGCGATGGTCAGTTATAGTCCATC
Source organism: Trichosporon asahii var. asahii CBS 2479 (assembly GCF_000293215.1). Lineage (NCBI taxonomy): Eukaryota > Fungi > Basidiomycota > Tremellomycetes > Trichosporonales > Trichosporonaceae > Trichosporon > Trichosporon asahii. The sequence goes on from NW_014040915.1 coordinate 459,191, forward strand.
AGTGGGCCGGTCATGGTTGACCGTCTGGTGATCCTTGCACACCCTGGCCTACGCCCCCAGTTCCGATGCTTGGAAACGGCGGGCAAGGCATGCATGAAGCGCGCGCCCGTCGTAGCACACAGGAGAAAGGATGGATGCGCCCGATCTCCGCGCGATCTGCGCACTTGTGATTGCATGATGCAACGGGTGATGCTAGGAGACGGGGCGCCCTGGGGTAGCGGCGGTCGAGAGATTGTGTGCGGGAGCGCCAAGTACGACCAACGGAACTCACCTTTGGGTAGCGTGTCTAGGTCAAACACCGCTTCGGTGTCGTGGCGCGACTCGAGGAAGGTGATCTTCTCGACGGCACTTCGTGGCAACAGGCGTTTCAGGATGTTGTTCCACATGGCCCGATGGGACCACCCTGCGTTGACGACGTAGACGCTCTCAAACTCGCCGGGGTAGCTGTCGCGGGCGACGTTGAACAGCGTCGGGAGCAGCTCGACCTCCTTTTCACAGCGTCAGCAACGAACAAGGAACAAAAGAGACGCAGAAAAGAAAAGAGCGGTGAAACATTTGTGTGTACCCGGTAAATCGTGGCCGGGAGGTAGCGAGCGAGCTTGCCGCTGGGACCACTGCAATGCCGCAATGGACCCCGTGCATGCCGCTACATGCCGTTCCGCGACAGCTTGGCAAGCTTGTGCAGAGCATGCAGAGCGGGCAGCCGTTCATGGCGACAAGCGACGGGCGTCCGTGCCCACGTTTGAGAGATCCCCGAGTAAGGGAAGGACACTAAGGCCCGGAAGGATGTTCGGTTGCCACTCCGATTCCAACAGTCAACTCACCAAGTTGCGGTATCCCGCATTCGCGGCATCGATGATCAGCACCGCTCCTTCGGCTCCGGTCCCTCTGCGTCCGTCGACCCAGTACTCCTTCAGTGCACGGCGCACGAGTTCGAGGCCCCACCACGTCCAGTCCTTCAGCTCGTCGAGAGACCCAGTGTCATCTCGCGCGACGTCACGAAGGCTGAGAACGACAACCGGGTGGCCGAGGTGGTCGACGCAGGCTTTTCGGCCGGCGTACGGCAGAAGTGTCCAGAGTGGCGTTGGCGGGGGTGGAATGCTACCATGCAATCCTCGGTTTAGACGGGCCGCGAGTGCATCGAGAAGTTTGTTGTGGGCGGCTTCGATGTCGAAACGGTTGCGCTGGATGTCAGTATACTCTGCGAGCGGGAGCTTCGGGATGGCAGCAGGGCATGGGACGGCGATGGCGTGCGTGTGTGGTCATGCAGTTTCAGACGTCCAGGAGAGCCCAGGCTGGCTGTGCTGCACGGCTGCATGGCTGGGCAGGGCTAGCAGGGCTGGCGCAATCCATGCGGATGCAAGTAGATTTAGATTGTGGATTCCAATCATGTGGACTGGCCCGGGCCGGTTTAGCCGGTATTTCTTCTCACTAAGCAGCCCTAGCAAGCCCCTGACGCAAAAGTGAGAGACACAGAGAGCACGAGATGCGATGCGATGCACGACTCACCCTCAGAGCACGGAAGATCATCCCTCGGTCCTCGAGCCACGTCTCGACCCCGTGCGCAGTGAGGGGGTCCCAGCCTCCCACGGAGCGGAGGTCGTCGACGTCGGCCGAGAGGTCGCGCTGCAGTGCCGCCACTGTACCGACATGGTCGCCGAGTTGCTGGCGGCGGGCAGCTAAGCGGGAAGCCGGTCCCCGACTCAGCGAGCTCGTGTGAGAGCCTGAGCTGTGCGAGGTCAACGGCGACGAGGAGCCTGAGGCGATCGGGCGGGTCATCGCCCCTGGTCAAAGGTCGTTGTCGTGGTCAAGCGAGCCGGTGCCCGGTCGGTGCGGGGGTGGAGGTGCCGATAAACAGAGTATTCAGGGAGGGGTTGGTGGCCGGCGCTTTTGCTCTGCAGGCGATTATTCGCTTATGTGTTGATGGAAGCGTGTATGCGCAGGGTCGCTGCAGGTGACGAGCAGAGAGTGTGTGTGCAAGTGCGAGTGTGTATGTGTGTGGTGAGGTCGGATCAGAAAGAAAAGGAAGCAAGGAGCGTCGGCAAGCAAAGGTCTGGCAAGTCAGGCGCAGGTAGGGCGGACAGGGGAACATTGATGGACGGGTGATGACAGCATGGCTAGCATGGCCCGACATGGATTACGGGGTTGGAGCGGGAAAAGGGCTGCCCTCCAGTGCCTCCATTGCCCGCCTGTGGGGGGCCCGTCGTCACTGCATGCACGGCACCGGCGTCCACGGCTGTCCCACGCACACCTCGACTAACCAGTCGGCCAACTGACCTAACCTCGCATGCAACACTGTGCCGCGCACCGCGGCGATTAATCACACCGTACCGACCATCGTCATGCATGCCGCGCATCGGTTCACCTGGCCTAAGTCCCATCCTTCTGTCCATGCCTGACTCAACGGCTTGGCGGCTCATGGCGTGCTGACCCTTACTGTGACTACCCGGTGAAGGTGCCGTTGCATGCACGGAGTTCGGCGCAGTGCTTCATCGGTCCATCCGGCCCCTCGGTGGCCGGTGATGCATAATGAGCGTCAGAGATGCGCACGTATGCACACCATCGCCTCGGTCATGACAGAGTGACATCTCTGCTCTTTCACATCTGCAAGGCACTCGTGACGATCGTCGCCGCTTACGGTCCTTCTGGCCAATCATCAGCTGCACTCTTTCCACCAATGCGCAATGGCCGCTTGTTATCACTGCAATCTGCACGCAATACATGCTCTCTATGGATGGCTACACGGCCGAGCCGTGTCTAAAATGGGTGACTAGCTGATACTGACAGCCTAGATTTGTGCTTCTACTAATAAAACTTGCGCCTTAGGTCGTGCGCACGACTTACTCCCGCTTCTTCTTCTCGATGCTGTAGTCTACCCGGCGCAGCAGGATGAAGAGCAGCAGGATCGAGCCGCAAAACGCCGCGACAGTCAGGGGCTTCTTGAACAGCGCGGCGCGCGAGTAGTTGTACGTGACGTACACGGGCTGCGCGTGGTTCTCGGTGACAAGGTGCTTCTTCAGCGTCACGACAGGACGGCCGGTCGTGTCGAGGTACGTCTTGTGGACGGCGTGGTCGATCTCGTCGACGGGGAAAGGAGTGTAGACCTGGACGTCGGTCGCGCCCTCGGGCAGGATGATGCGGAGCTCCTCATCGTCCACGACGACGTCCTTCAGAGGGGTGAGGAAGGGAACGGAGAGGACGTACTTGCCGTCCTGCTCGGCCTTGAGCGACTCGGACAGCGGGCTGTCCCATCCAACGGTGAAGGTGTAGTTCCAGCCACCAAGAAGAGGGTAGCGGGGGCGGAACTCGAGCTGCGACTCGGTCGTGCGGCCCTTGCGGGCAACACCCTCACGGAAGTGGGAGGTCGAGACGTTGCCGATGACGTCGTAGTAGTAGACCGAGCGAGCGAGGGGAGGGAGGCGCATAACGAGCTCAGAGAGCACCTGGGCAGGCTTGCTGGCCCAGAAACGGGACTGCTGGTGGTTCAGGCGCGAGAACTGGCCCTTGAGTCTGCATGTTAGTGGCTATTCTCGAAGGCTAGGGTAGCCAACTTACCGAGGTCCGTTGTTGAAGAGCTCAATCTCGTCCTGGATGTTGAGGTTCGCGCCCCAGTGGCTAACCTCAGCAGAGCGACGCAGCGAGCGGATACCAGCAATGGGGACCTTGGTCTCGTAGTGGACCCAGAACGGCGACTGCTCGCCCTTGGCGTCCTTGCCAAGGGTCGGGGGCACGCTGTAGAACGGTCCGAGGGTGATCGTGGCGCCAGACTTGGTGAGGTCCGAGTCGCGAGTGTACGTCTTGGGGACCTTGCCCTGGCCGATAATCTCGGGCGTCGGCGCACGAATCTTGATGCGCTCAACGTCAGAGGTGTACACGCTGTCGACGAGGGTGGAGTTGGTCTCCCACATGATGTACTGGGGAGCGCGCTGCTCGATCTCGGCCGGAACGGGCCGCGACGACTTAGCGACGATCTCGTTCAGCGAGATGGTCACTGTTCCATCCTTCTTCATCTTCCCAATCGGCACGAGGGCGGCGGGTGCTCTTGCGATGGTCAGTTACCGCCTCCAGCCGTATGTTGTGACAACTTACCCCTCGACGTTGTCCGTCACGACGTCCTGCACGGGCTGTCCAGCGACGAGAACCTCGTACCACGCGGGCGGCTCATCGCCCTCCTTTCCAAGCGCCAGCACGTATGTCTCCGGGTTGTCGACGAGCGCCTTGACATTGTACTGCGTGGTGACGACGTGCGTGCTGCCGCCGAGCTCGATGGTGCGGGCGATGGCCGTGTTGATGAAGGACTGGGGCACTCCGCCCTCGAACTTTGCGAGCGCTAGCGGCGCAAGCGCTAGGAGAGTGGAAAGCAGCATCACGCTGGGGTCGGGCGGCGCTGCAACTGTGGGTAGTCGATGCAAGTGCACAGTTGTCATCATCGACCTGAGCAGCTTGGGCTCGACGCCGACACGTCAAGCCAGCCAGCAAGGGTGGCACGTGGTCTTGGTTCCGCGATCCGCGAAGCCGCAGGGCTCTCCGCTCAAATCGCAAAGACGCGTCGTTTTGGTGCCGCACTGAACCGCTAGGCGCTGAGACCCGTGACTGACCTGAAATCATGATGTCCTCGTTCGAAACAAGTCGAGCGGCGTGCGTACTGCTTGGACGTGCTGTACCAGCTGTACACGGTGTTGGAGCATATCAGCTGGCGGTTCCAGAAATGCGGCAAGACAGTCACAAACGCATCAAGCCACTTCCCATGGTACAGACCTAATGCATGCATACACGATAAGATGGACCGATGCAAGGATGAAGAAATGACAATTACTACCACTGCTGCTATCTGCGGACTCGCTCTGCTCATGTCACAGCAGGCGCTCCATTCTCGTCCTCCATGATTGCGCTGGCTGACTCCTCATCCTTAGAGGGCACTCGGCGCTAGCAATCTATGCTTCTACCACTCACGGGCGCGAACTGGCGTACGCTGTCGGCGTGCTCATGCCGGGGAAGCGGGGCTCGCGGGGAACGTAGCCGCCCGGCGGACCATAGTATTCCCGAGGAGGGGGAGGGCCCGTGGGTGGCCCAGGAGGGGAGGGCCCGGTCCAGGGCGCCAGTCGTCCCGGTAGTAACCAGGGGGAGGACGCGAAGGAGGCCCGCTCCAGCGCCCGTCCATACGCGTCGCCGGCGACTCGTACATGCTTCCCGGAGGAGGCCGGTTGTAGTAGGGTCCACGGTCGTCGTAACGTGGTCCAGGGGGCGGCGGTGGCGGGCCGCGCATGTCTGGTCGCAGATCCGGGCGCATGTCACGAGGATCGCGGGGATCAGCCCGAGGATCACGGGGGTCCATACGGGGGTCGGGACGCATGTCGCGAGGATCGCGCGGGTCGCGGCGGGGGTCACTCATGAGCGGCTCGCCGGGTCGCATGTGCGCGTTCGGCGGCGGCGGACCACCCATGCGCGGGTCCATCGGGTGAGGCTCCATACGGGGGTCGCGCATGGGGTCGAACATACGAGGAGCATCGCGGGGTGGCTCGCGGAAGTAGGGGTCGTAGTGAGGTGGTCGGGAACGGTCGATGGGGATGGGAGGCGGGGCACCGCGGTCCATCTCTCGAGAGGGGATGGAGCCGCGACGAGGGGGAAGAGGTTCATGGGCAGGCGGAGGCGGTCGGTAGCTGGGAATCCACGGCTCGCGCTCGGGCGGCCCCATGGGGGGTGGAGGAGGAACAACCGACCCACCACGCTCGTAGCCCTTCGAAGGGAACGGCGCAGGTCGAGGTGGCGGTGGAGCCTCTTTAGGAGGAAGGGGCTCGTTCCACATAACAGGAGGGGGACCGGCAGGCACGACCCGGACGGGCTCAGGGGGAGGTGGCGGCTGCTGCTCTATCGGCTCGGGAATCTCGATAGGACGAGGGGGCTCAGGCTCAGGCTCAGGCTCGGGCTTGAGAATCTCAATAACTTCCTCCTCGACAAGAATCGGCTCTGGCGAGGGCGAAGGGGAGGGAGTCGGCGAGGGTGATGGTGTCGGTGGGTCCCTGAGTCCCAGGGCGACGAGGTCATCATTGACGTCGTGACGATTAGCAGGCTGAATTCCAAAGTCAATGGCGCGACGACTTCGCCACTCGTCCTTTGCATACACAGGCCGTGTCCGCTGCTTGCCGTTGGAAAGCAGCTTGGACGTCGGGAGACGCCAACCTCCGGAACCGCGTCCCTCACCCAGCGTCGGCATGTTGGTGTAGAATTTCTTGGGCCTTACGTGATGCTTCGGCATCCCGCGATCGAGGTAGACCTTCTCAGCCTCGAGTCGTGAAATGTTGCGGCGGCACTCGAACATCATCTTGTCTGCGAGGTCCTCACAGTCGGCCTGAAGTTAGTGACTGAACCGTCGGTTGAGACTCACCCTGAACTGGAAACGAATCTGGTCGAGCTCTTGTCGTCGGAGGTTGTCAAGCTCGTTCTTCTCTGCATTGTACTTGGACAGAGCGTAATTGAGCCGAAGCTGACGACGTTTCTCGAGTTCCTCAAGCAGTTCAACAAGCTGCGGATGCGTCTCGTCGAGGACCGCCTGCTCTTGCTGATCAAGTGCCTCAATCGCGGCGTCGATAAGCGCGTGGCGGGCCTTCTGTTCCGCGACCGCCTTGGGGTCGTCAGGGTCCACCTCGCCTCGACGCAGCCACTTGCGGCGTTTTCTAGGCGCACGCTTGGGCTTCTCCTCTGCGGCAGCCACAGCAGCAGCCACGGCCGCATCCGCTGCGACAGAAGCATCAGCACCGGCTGTAGTGGTGGGAGTGTTGGTCGTGTGCGTGTTGGATGCAGCTGTTCCGGGAGCAGCGGCAGAGTCTGCGGCCGCTGGAGCTGAGCTGTTTGCAAGAGAATTGGTGGCAGAAGGGGTAGCGTCAGGCACGACATTGTTGCCGGCATGATCCAACACGGCAGAAGCCTTCTCGCCTGGAACAGTCGCATCCAAAGCGTGGTTCGCCTGATCCGTGGGAGGAGTTGTCGCGTTGGGGGTGTGCAGCTCTGAGCTGACCGTGGTCATGTCATCGTCGATGGGAGCCTTGCGCTTGCGACCGAAGACAAGCATGATCTTCTGAGTTTTCGCAGAGGAATCTGTTTCGACGGCGGGATCTTCTGTGATCGGTTCGTCGGCCTGCTGTTTGTCACCGGAATGTTGTTTCTGCAAGGGTGGCGAGGCCGTCGATGCATCAACACCCGGCGCTGGGGTTGATGAGTCGTTGGCAGCGGTGGATGTCTGTTCGGTTGATGTCTTGTTGGGTGAATCGATTGTTGGTGTCGTACCGTTAGGCCCGGCCCCTTCGCCTGCGCCGGCTGAAGAGGTTTGACGCCCAGGGCTTGCACGACTAGGGCTTGTCATTTTCTTGGGAGACTTGCGAGGTGATGACATAGGGCGAGTCGGAGAGACACTTGGACCACCACCGCCCGACGTAGCTGAGCGTGCACGAGTGAAGCGTGCCTTGGTGGTGGTGGTAGTGGGGGTGGGGGTGTCGTTTGCGGAAGAGTTGCTGGTGCCGGGCAGATTGTGTGTAGGTGGATGGGGAGAATACACTGCCGAAGTCGACATGTCTTGGGGGGGGGGAGAGGGAGAGGAGGGGGA
>NW_014040915.1:467002-638878 GCF_000293215.1 Trichosporon asahii var. asahii CBS 2479
GGGGGAGGGCGGTGCTGGGACGTCGACAGAGAACTCGATGTATCAATGGTGTCGATTTCTGGGGCAAGTAAGCATACTGTGGAATAACAACGAGATGATTGAAATGCAAGGGGTGTGAGGTATCTGGTGGTGGTGTGCGGTCTGGTGCTGGTCTGGTGCTCGGAAGGGATGACTGGGCGGGCTGGGCTGCAGGCGGACAGAGGAAGAGGGGAAGGGGGGAGAGCAGCGCGACTGAGTATTACAATCCAGGCAATCCAGGCAATGGAGGCGGCCTGGCGCTACGGGGTCCTGGTCCTGGGCTGGCGAGTCTGACTTCGCAGGGAGGAGCCAGGATTCGCCCAGGACTCGCCAGGACTTTGACAGGAGATCAGGGGCGGCGAGGGACCAAACGGCCGGGATACAGTTTCGGAAAGGTTACGTAACGGCTGTGCGCTGTGGAGACCCCATTGCCACCCAAACAGAAGCCCAGGCGGATCCAATTTAGAGCTCGTGATGACGATTCAGGTCCAGTTTAGCCTGGCAGGAGAAGACGACCAGCGGCTCATGGCACTCCTGGCCCTGCCGATGCACACCCTCCGCCGCGGCCACCCGCAAGCCTGATCACCCAAAATGAGCACTATGCCACCGCGAGCACCCACCAAGCGCACGACGCAGCCAGCCCAGCTAGGCCAGGGCCAGGGATGCCGCAGGATACCACTACTCGTCCCCTCATGTCATCCTCCCATCTGGCGCCAGGCCACACGCCCTGCCGCTCCTCCCTCGGCACGCACACACACACCCCATGCACACCAAGTTCAGGCGGGCACACAACGCAGACGACAGTCTCGTCTGCGATCGTCCTTCTGCCTTGCATGCACGCCGCCCATGCATTGTGCCGTGCGAGAAAGCAGTAGCAACAACACAAATTTTTCTCGTTATAGAGATTGGGGGCTACGTGCACATTTACTTGGCTTTGGATCCAGGGCCGGCTGGGTATGAGGGGGCGCGCGCCATTGGACCCACACGAAAAGGTCTTTGCGTCTCCCGCCCTCGCCGCCCCGACTGTCCAAACGACCCAAGAACCCAAATCCATATCGCCAGCGGCCGATCCTGCTCCCATGCACACATCAAACACGTCTCGTGTCTCTTGTCATCCTTGACCAGCGCGCATGCGAGCGCAGATGCAGACTCGTCACCGTCTTCCGCCCAACTTGTGCCCCTCTCACGCAGCCCACCTCTGAGACAATGAGGCAATGAGGCTTGAAACGTGTTGGGGCTAGTTGGAACCGATGGTGGAGGCCGATCCGTGCCAGCGGCCGAGAGACACTCAGACTGAATGATATGGAAGGTGTAACACATACCCGGTTCCCCGTTACGTGTACGTATGATCATGAACACAGAAGGAGCATGTAATGCACCACACTCCGTCCAACAGACGGCAGACGCATGTGGGTCGTGTGTCCAGACGCCGTGTCCCTCACGGAAATTCGAAGGGAGAGGCGAGAGGACACGGTAGCAGTACGATGCCGCATGGCTCAACCAGTCATCCAGAATGGAGGGGCAAGGAACGCGCAGAAACTCGGAGCGAACAGAGCACAGAAGTGAAGTCACGGAGGAAGAGTCAAGGTGAGGACTAGCGGAGACCATAGCCATGGAAGATCCACCCAATCCCGGTGACAGTCACTGCCGTGTCGTCCCCCTCCCTCCCCCCACCAGGTCCCTCTCGCCGCCCAATCCAGCAGTTTTCTCCAGACTCTCCGCAATGCAATGCATGAGCGAGAAAGACATCCGACACCTCTGCGATGCATGCAGTGCGGTTGAGACACTGGCTGGGGATGACTGATGGAAACGATTCAAGGGGCCTGGACCATTCAATGGAAAGGGGTGGTGGAAATAGAATGTACTGACGAGAGACCGAGTGTTGACACAAGACAATGAAAAGATGACCAAGAACACGAGACGCGAACAGATACCAGTGGGGACAAGAGAGGTGGGGAATAGTACTTACCGAGTTAACTGTTGAGGCCGACTGGGTGTGGATGAAATGGGAGAAGGTCTGATTGATGGATCTCGGGATAGAGAGGGGGTGATCGGTCAGAGGGAGAAGAAAAGAAGAGGGAGTCGTGAACTGCTAGGAACACGAAGGCGAAGGGACGAGGCCGACGTGTGTAAGAAGTTGACGAAGTTGAAGTGCTTGTAGAGTCTAGTGGTGATGCAGGTTACGATAACGGGGATGTTGTGGAGTGGGTGCGGGGTTGGGAGTTCGGTGGTGGTAGTGAGAGGGAGGTGATGGGTGAGAGAGATGTGTGAGGTGAGTTGTCGGAGTAAATGGGTGGATGGCATGTAGTGTGTAGAGCGATTGAGGGGACGAGGGACGGAAGGGACAGGCGCCAGGAGCCAGGAGCCAGGAAGGACAGGGGCGGTGGAGGGAACGGAGAGGACCCTCAGGAGGGGCGATTATCGTCTGAAGTCAAAAGGCGACTAAACCGACTATACGACTATGTCTATGGAGCTCAAGTCTCAGATCAGAGTCTGCCTCTGCAGCCGAAGCCGGGCTCGTCAGGACCACAAGGCCCGGCGGTTCGACACTTCGTCGATTCGGCGGACCAGGGGGCGAGGGCGAGTACCAGTAAGTGACGATGTCTGCGCGCGCACCGTGGACGGCCCAAGGCCGGGGCAGACGAGCGTGCAGAGGGTGATTACAAGGCACCGAACCCAATAGGTCACAGCCCCAGTGACCGCTACATCGGAAGGTGAGCCGCGGACCGCGATCCGAATTCGCAGACGAGCTCGAGCAGCCACCGCCGTCAGCATACTTTCCACTGTTCTTTGCGAGTAGCCATGCGAAGAGGTTGCGGCCCTCAGGAGGGGTCGAAGGCTACCGAACCGATACTGGCAGCGTTGGGGTCCTCCCTGTGCTCAGTTCCTCCTGGCCATCTTGCATCCTGAGATTACGACCTGAGATGATGAGGCCTGACGGGGCCTGACTGGGCCTGATGCTGTCTGGCCTGACGAGGCCTGAGCAGGCCTGACGCCGGTTCATCTGCAGAAACCCTGATCCCCTGAGTGTTCCTGAATGAGCCCTGGGATGTCTGGTGAGAGTGGTTTTAGCCTCTGCTAGTATGCCTGAGCAGTGGTCACCGGCCCTCGCCGGCCTCGTTCAAGCGCCCATTCCCTCCGGCCCTCCGGCCCCTGCCAACCCTGGAGTCCCTGACTGCCCTGGAGCGCCCTGGCTGGCTTGTTCCTCTCGATCCCCCTCCACTTGCGTCAAGTCGCAGGTACGTGCGGCGCTCGTGCTGATGCGAGGTGTCCAATGCCCTATGCCGTAGGTGCCAGATGCCAGATACAGCTGAGCCAGAATTCTAATCTACCGAGTACCGACACTTCTGCCACCATAACCTGATTCCAACCATCACGTAGCTCCGTCTCATCAACCCAATCCTGCCGCCTGCTGCCCACTCGCCCCGTGCATGTCAGTGATCACCGTGACGCCCCGCCACCGGCTGCGAGTTCCACGACACTACGCAGCTGTCTGGCACGGACGGAAGAAGGTCACACAAGGCGCTAGGCAATGCGCCAGAATCCGCAGAATCGGAATCACGCGTCAGCCTGGTCGGCCCAGTCTGTGCTACCGAGCGCTGGCACTTCACACACTGCACAATCATGTGGGTGCGCAAAACCAGGCACGGGCCCCTTCCGGCGTGTCGACCGCTGCCAAGACCCAAACCGCAAAGACGTGGATACGCATAACCAGTGAGGCCGTGGAGCATGTTGACGTTGCACTCGTGGGTGACACGACTATCTGCATCGAGGGAGCGAGGGTCGCAAACGAAGCCAGACATGGGACAAGGACGGGGAAACGAAAGCTGCTGGAAGGATTCAGGCGGGCAGGTTCAGGGCGGGTAGAAAAAGGACACTAACAGCGGCCCCGAGGGAGTGAGGGATCGTGGAAAGAGTAAGGGATAATCCTCGGTCAAATCGACTATCTTGTATCATTTCAGTGATTATCAAAGACAGCCCTGGCGTCCCCTAGCTCGAGCCCTAAACCCGCCATTAAACACGCAGATGCGCGCAACTCTTGTATTTGTCTGATGTCCCGTCGCTCAGACGCCCCACCGTCTCACTCCCCAAACCTCCACCCTCCTCGTCCACCGCATGCAGAGGGGCACTTTGGCCACTTGCCCCAGGCTCCTTAATTCCGAGTCCTGGCCTGAACATCACCATGCCGTTACGGTCCAATGTTCTGCCTGCGAGACCCCTGCTGTGAGAGGATGGCTTCGTCTTTGCATTCTTTTCACGGATGCGCCAAGCACTGCTCGGTTGCAGTACAAGCAAAGCACGATGCACAGAATAGCCAGTGCTGTTTTCATCGGCTGCAGATCCGCAGACTTATGGCTCGATACGCCCGCCATTCACCGACGCCTCCCGGCCATCAGCCGCGGCGATCTGGATTGCTAAATGAGTCATCGCCACGCTCAAGCTCTGTTTGCCTACTACCACTACTGGGTAACACAACGAACGCAGCGGAAGGGGGAAAGGTTCGTCTGCATGTATCCTTCCCTGCGATATCGGACCCCTGTGCGGCGTGGGCAAACTTCACATGCAGCTTTAGCTCACTTCCGCGCGGAGCCATCTCCGCTCGCTTCGACCTCCTACACCTCGCTTTCGGCCATAGCGACTCCGGCAACCGCAGAGCCTGAGTCACAGTTGGCTGGACGAAGGCGCAGGCGGCGTCGGGCGGCGTCGGCCCCTGAACGCCTAAGAACGCCTCGCCCTTGCTTCTGATTGCGGCCGGGTGCGGACATGGGGACGTAAACAAGCAAGCAGTGGGCTGCCAGCTCCTTCCATCTCTGCGTCTGCGGACCCCGTTTCTTCCTCCTCACCGAGACAGTTCCAAGCGAACGAAGTACCAGGGGAGCAATATTGCGGAAGAGGTCCAGCACGTGGCCGCATCGCACAGGCACGACGGGTACCGCGAGGATTCGTGCCTTCGAAGGAACGTCCGCAATTGACGGCCAGTCTGTCACCGCGAGCAAGTCTGCGTGTGCGCACTTCGGCCTGGCGAGCCCATAGCGCCGGGCTTCCGCCCGACCAACAGAAGTGGAGATCTGTGCAAAACTTCCGCAGTGCTCAGCGAACAGCATGAGGGAGAGAGGGCCGAGCACGGCCGGGTTGTCGGCGGGGGCGGGCGCCAGGGGCGTCGTGCCGACCTTTTCCCCCCTGCCCGCTGGCCGCCCCGAGAGCCCCGAGAACATGCATACCTTCCAGCACCCGTATCGTGCCCCGTATCGGTGTGCGGACCGCCCAGTCACTGTGCTCCCAGTCACCGTAGCCCTGGGCAGCCCTGGTCGGCACGATATGCACCAATCGCGAAGCGCCATGACGTCCGGCCCTCCCAGGGATGGACGCTGATATGCCTCTTGTGGATCGGGTGGCGCAGCCATTTTTCATTTCGTCGCCCAGCACGGCTCAGCACTGGCGAGATGCGCGCCATGCCGCATTGCACGCATGCCTCTGTTTGCGTGTTGTTTGTCTCGTTAGGGAGGCGCTCGCTTCGGCGCATGCGGAGCAGAATGCATACCACCGTGGAGCGGCACGGGCAATCCGCGACGTCAGTGGGCTCATTTGCATTCCGCAGGCAGCAGTCATCTGTCACAGGCAGTGACAGTGGCAGATGAATGGGCAGCTGGGCGCTGGATTCAGTTTAACGTTTCGATTAACCTTGAAAGGTCCGCCTGGGTTGTACGTTGTGCTTGACGGCTTTGTTTATTGCCAACCACAGAGTCTGGAAAATTGGCCGGTGATATTAGGGACGACGGCGTGCCAGGCTGAGAAAAAACAGAAGCAGCTGCAGCAAAGGCACACAGCTGGCACAAGCTGGCACAAGAAGGCACCGTTCGCATGTCTGGTGGGCCCGTATAGAAGCGTACGTGAAATGTGGAAGCGTTCAGAGGTCTGCGGCGCGGCCCAGGCCATATGAGGCCAACAGCGGGCACGCCCACGGTCATGTCCCACCAGTCCCACCGGCTGGGTAAGTGGATCGGGTGGATCAGTGACATCATCCCTTAGCCTCTACTCCAATCGCGACGTCGCCCTCGGATGCCATGCAGGACTTTCTGCTTGGAACAACCAGGGGAACTGACTTTCTTGCCCTGGACCGCGTCTTTGCTCCTCCGAGACCTCTCTGACTGCGCTGCTGTGCCTCTGTGCCGCTGTGCCGCTGTGCATAGTACAACCACAACTCCATGGACAGGCCCAACAATGTTTTTCAGACTTTGAGTTGCATCTCCATCCCATCCACCACCACCGCCAGCAGCAGCAACCAAGTCAGCAATGGGATTCCGCAAACGCGATCCCGAGACGGGCCAGCCCCTCCCATGGCTCCTCAACACGCGCACCTTCATGAACCACACGTGTATGTTTACCTCATTCCATTCTTTATGGTGCGGAACGCCCCGCGCCCCACCGAAGATCTCATGTCCCAACCTTTAGGTCCCTCCTTGCGTTTGACCCGAGATCGCATCCGGCCTTTTCGATACGAGACGAGAACAATCTGTTAGTGCGAGTGCTGACTGCCAGTGTACGCGCCCTATGTGTACCTCCCCCTCGCGTGTGCGTTCTGTTGGCTCGCGGCCCTCCTCGCCATGATGGGCTTGTGGGTCGCAAGCGGGAAGCCGCGGTACACGGACGACGAGCCGTCGACCGTCTTCATCTCCAACGTCGCCGGCAAGCACAAGGTAAGTGGTCGCTGCACTGCATGTTGTTTGTGCCCAGACGAAGTCGCCGCCGGCGCCATCGGCGTCTCGGGAGGAAGTCTTGGCACTTGGAGCTGTACCACCCGGCAACGTGGGCCGGTTTCCGTACTGCAGGTCAATGACTGCAACGAGCCGTAGTGATCAGGAAACGAGCTGACATTCAGTGGGTGTTCGTGCCGCTGTGTGCGTGCACAGTCGGGTTCTATGTCGCGTCGCTGCTGTGTGAGCGCTGGCTGCGCTCCCACGACCGCCTCCCTCCTGACGTGCGGCGGCGGACGGTGTGGTTCGGCTGGCTTGCGATCATCTTCGCCGCATGTGGCGGTGCGGCGCTGATCTTGCTTGGTGTGGTGAGTATCCAACGCCTCGGCTAGTTTGAAGACTTTCAAGCTGACATCAGTTTGACTGCTTCTCGCATAGCACCGTGCACTGGTCGATGGCATGCGTGTTCATCTGTTGTGTCGCGCTGTCCGCCATTCTGCAGACGGGCCAGGTGTGGAGTCTGCACAAGGACCACCCCTACCGCAAGTCTCTGTTACGCAACTCGATCTGGAAGTGTTTCTTCGTCGTCACTGCGGTCGCTGGAGCGATCGCGTTCGCGGCGTGCTACGGCGTGTGCCACGGAAACAACGCGCCTCGCGGCAACCGCACGGCACACCAGTGCGACCTCGTTTCGTCCGCCGCCGCAGGATTAGAGTGGTCAATTGCGTTCATCCTCTTCTTCTACTTCCTCACACTCGCTGGCGACATGTGGCCGTCGTCCAAGTACAGCAAGCGGTACCAGCGGCGCCTGACGCAATGGCGCGAGAAGCAGGGATGGGTCGCGCCGCCTGCCGCTGCAGTGACGCACGACCAGACGGGCCTGAACGGGTACAACACGGAGCCGATCGACCAGTGGGAGACGGTGACGCCCATGGACGTCGAGCCGGGATACCCGACCACGACAGCGTACGGCAAGCCAGTACATGCAGTGCACGACTACTACGACGACGACCGCGTGCCGCAGCAGTATGCGCAGGGCCCGGCGGACTGGGAGTTCGTCGACCAGCGCCAGCACTACCACCCGCAGCAGCGCGACTATCCGCCCCTCGACAGCGCGCAGCCCAGCTACCCTCCTGCGACGGGAGCGCCGAGTCGCTACGCCACGCAGACATACACGACGCAGCCTGTGCCGCCTCCCGGGCATCCTGAGCAGCCGCCAATGACGTATCAGCCGGCGGGAGAGCGCATCGACCCGCAAGTCGGGTGGCAGCAGCACGCCTCGTGGCGCGGGACATGCACGCCGCAGGACGTCGCCGGCTTCCGCGCGCCCGAGAGCCCCGGCGGCGCAGGCTCGCCCGTCTCTCTCGTCTCGCCCAATGGCGCCAGCGCCAACGCAAGCACCGGCAGCGACCGCCGCCGTATCCACCGCGACAACGTCCTCCCCGGCAGCGCCTACTAATCACCGGCGCTGGGCGCTGAGCATGACGCGATTATATCCAAGTCGCATATCTAAATTACCGTAGACCCCATCTGTTTCCATATACGAGCGATGGCATTGTATGAATACTCCCCTGCACTGACTCTCACACCCTCACTCCCCCCTAACAGTACTGACGTACTCAGCTAGCTCGCCGTCCCCGGCCGCAAGAAGAAGGGCGCCTCCTGCTCGCTCATCGGGCTCGGGCTCGGCATGAGCGGACTCATGCCCAGGATCTGCTGCGGGCTCTGCTGTCCGACCTGTGGCATGAGGGCCATCTCCGCCGGCAGGGCGGGCAGGCTCATCGCGCGACCCATGGCGGTCCCGGGCGGAGCGCGCTCCCTCTCCATTCCGACGCTGCCGCGTCGGGGTGAGAAGACAATGTCCAGCCCCAGACCGGGGGGCAGGAGTTCGTAGCTCGACCAGGGCTGCGCATCGTCTCTCGCCTGGGAGGGCTGGGGATGCGGCGGCGCCGTCTGGTGCGAGGGGTGCGCGAACTGCGTATCGATCCTCGGAACCTGCGGTATAATCGGTACGCGGGGCGGGGGCATGCTGAACCCGCGCTGGAACTCTTGCATCCCTGCTGTTGCAGGGGCTTGCGCCTGGCTCTGGAGTTGTGGTATTGGATACCCACCGAAATCAGTCTCGGGTGACTGGTGCTGCTGGAATGCCTGGGCAGTGTGGTCGAAGTATCGCCCGTTGCCGGCTGTACCCGGCCGCGAGAGCGCCGTGAGCTGTTGTACAGGGCTCACAGTCTGCCTTGACGAGCGCTCACCAACAGCCGCCCTCGACGCCTCAACGACGGCCGCGAGCGGTCCCAGCGCCCGGCCAGCAGCGACTACAATCTCAACGTATCCCGTCAGCGCGGCAAAGGCGGGGGTGGCATAAGCCCCATCGGGAGAGGAGGTGACGACCTTGCCGAGGAAAGTGGCCGCGGCGTCGGCGACGGCCCACACCCAGCCTGTCCTCTCGAGCAGACGGGGGTGGAACACGACCCATCGCCGCTGTGTCTCAAGACATTCGTTGGCAGCCTCGTACGCTGTGCTGAAGAGCGCTTCGGCGGGAGAGCACAGCATGAGCCGGGCGAAAGAGACGAGCAGGCGCAGTGTCAGCGCGCCCACCGTGTTGGCTGGCGGGACGCTGCGCGCGATCGCGATCGGGGGCAGGTCGTTGCGCAAAGCGGAGAGGGCGTCGTCGGCACGCCGGAGAGCGTCGAGCGATACCGGCGTCGCTGATGTGGTCTGATGATCAGCACGAGTGGCGGTGTGGCGACGCACCAAGTCCAGAACCGATTCCAGAAGCGAGAACAATCGGTATCGCTCCCCCTGTGGCGGTTTCGCATCGCCTGCATCGTTTCGCGCTTGGTTTGGGCGACCCAGCAGAAGGCCAAGGACGCGAGACCACCCCACGAGCTCCCAGTACGTCGTCCGTCTTATCTCGATGTCGGGTTCTGGGAGGCCGATCTTTGATCCGTCGCGGTGTAGGCCGATCTGGTGTCAGTTACCTTCGGCGGGAGGAGCTTACCCCATGTGCCCGTACCAATGCCTCTCCAGCAATGGCCCAAGCGTCACCTAACCGCCCATCGTTCGCTGCGTATTCGGCCAGTATGGCTCCAGCCTGTACCCCGGCCGTACTCGCGTCGGCGAGGGTGCGTGCTGCGTCTGCGAAACCCCGCGCCGCAATCGGCTCCACGAGCAGAGTGTTGCACTGCGTCCCCAACGCCAGATGTGCGAAAAGCAGTCCCAGGGTGCCTCTTGACCCCTGGCTCCCATCGGCACACAGAGTGAGGAGTTCCCCCTCCTTCTCCGGGCTCAGCAATGGATTCCCCAGCTCGCGGACGGTACGCAGGGCGTCCTGGCCCGCTGGCCAGGGCGGTAAGCGCCCGCGCATTGCGGCGACGTCTGCTGGAGGGAGGGAGGGGAGGACAGTCTCGGGAGTTAAGGAGAGGCCACTGCCGACGAGACAGCCTGCTACGAGTGTAGCTGGGCGGACCCAGATGCCTCTGTCGGTCTCGGGTGTTCGCTCTGCTCGGAGGAGAGGATGCAGTTCTCCTGCGGAAGTCTTGCGAAATTCTGCGGCGAGCGCCATCTCCAGCTCGTGGATGCGCTCGTGCAGCTCTTCGGTCCCCGAGACTATCAGCCTGAGAGTCAGCGAATGGGTTGTCCGAGGCTTGTGGCTGTCATCGAACCTACCGCTTCTTTTTCGCGCTCATGGTGCCTTCGGGACAGATCGGGGCACACCCTCTGCGCAAGCAGGATGCACAAGGGAATGGTCGCGAGCACTTCAGCTTGAGCCTGGATATGTTAGCTGTAGAGTGTGCAAGTTAACTCACCGTCGGCACTCGGCGCAGGAGGACGACTGCCGCGCACCCTTCTGCCGCGAGGGCGTGGATGGTTCCGTTTTGGCAGGCGTCGACATCTGCCCACTTTTCCTTTCCTTCCCTTACTTCCTCCCTCCCTTGTAGATGCTCAGTGCAACTGCGGACCAGCTATGCGGATCCGTGTATGCACAAGTGGAGGCCGAGGTCTCGGTGTCTTGAGCCGTGCGATTGGGATGGAAGACTCGTGCGGAATGTGGATCTTGCTCAACTCGCTGCGGAGTACGTTTGGGCGCCCACGGTATCTGATGGTGAGAAGGAAAAGTCCGGAAACGAACGAAGGGCGAGAAGGGAAGAACGAAAGGGAAAGACAGTAGGGAGAAAAAGAAGGCGGACGGGGGCGCGCGCTGTTGGCGCCGCTTCGCGTCGCAGAAGTAGTCTGCTGCCTCGACCCAAAGTTGCCCTCGCACCGTCTATTGTTGCGTCTGGCGGACAGCTGGAAACCGCTGGCAGAAAGTAGGCGGACGTTTGGCATATGAAGGGCTCACGGGTTTGCGGACCGCGGTCTGCATCCGGGGTACGTCCGGTGCAGCCGTGACGCTCTCTCCGTGCGCCTGCCGTAGGTTCAAGACGGACTGGTCGCAAGTCTTTCCCCGCATTGTGCTGCCAGTAGTGCACACCGAGGGCACCTCGTGTCGCCAGCACGCAACGCTGGAAACATAAGACAATAGACAGTCGACAGAATCCAGCGCTAGGCCCAGAAACAGGCACAACTGCCACCTGTGCCACCCCGTGCCGCCCCGTTCCAGTGCCGCTCCGAACCCGCGCTGAGCCCGCAACCACCCTCAGCCCCGGCAGGCCAGGAACACCCGTGGCGCTCGGCGGCGCCGGGTCGCCTTCGTATCGGTTGTCTGCCGGACGTACAGAAGGGCGTGTTAGGCTTGAATCAAGCTTGGAAGGCTTCGATCGTGCGCCGAGACCTGCCTCGGTCTTGTCTCACTCAGCCCAAGGTCAGTCCCAGCCTTAGAGCCCTCGAGGTCATATCATTAATCTACATGCTCGTGATCGGATTACTATCGCCCACAATTACTTCTACAATGACTTGTCTGCGATCGCTTGACCGCCATGGCCTGCTGCATGGACACACGGTCACGGGCCGACGACCCGCAGGCCAGATTAGAGTTTACTATCTGCGTCGAGATCGAGGCGCTTGGCGCACTCGAGCTGCTCGGTGAGCCAGCCGATGCTGCGCGCAACGTCCTGCATCGCTGCCTGCTGGCAGGCCCCTTGTTTGTTGCTGCGGCTGAGCGCGTCGAGTGTCGCCGTTGCGTCTCTTGCGACCGCGAGCAGCTCCGAGAAGTTCCACAGCTCGAAGCGCTGCATCTCGGGCGCAACCGCGGGGGTAGAGCCCTGGTACAGGTCGCACTGGAGGCCGGCGGCCTTGCAGCCCATACAGGAGCTGACCGGGACGGGGCCGTCGGCGCAATCGGCCTCCACCACACAAGGGAACGTGACCGGTGTGCCGCGCCAGTTGCGGACTTTGTGCTGGCGGCAGTGGCTGCAGCGCGCATCGTCGGTCGGGCGGAAGATGTCGATCGAGCCGCGCAGCCAGGCCAACTTGGGGCCGGTGGGAGAGAGATGGAACCGTCCGTTGGAAGGGTAAACGGGGATACCAAGGGAGAGCATGAGAGAGGTGAACCACTCGCCGACCTCTTCGAAGTCGCCGTTCACCCAGCTGCACGCACGAGCAGAATAGACGCGGATAAGGGGGCCATCAAGCTTGCCCATGACGGCATCGCCTTCGGGTGAGGTGAAAAGCCCCTCGCGCGCCTTACCGCTCCACTTGCGAGTTGAGGAGGGCGCAGTGGTCAGCTGCGTGTTGTTGTCGTGGGAAGAGGGGCAGCATCCACACTCCTCCGCAGAAGGCGACCAAGATTCGCTGCTCGGCACGCTGGAAGCGAGCGACATGCTCGAATAGCGCGCTGAGCGAAGCGAGAACTCGCTGAAGCTAGATGCACGAGTAGAGGGGCGAGTTGAGGCACGGGTAGACGGGCGCGTCGATGCGCGGCTGCGCGGGGCAGCACTTGATGCCGAGCTGGGGCCGAACGGCGGGTAGAGGAGAGGGGCAGTGCCCTTGTCCGAGTCGTGGACGTCGTACTGCCGCGTGTCAGCCTTGATCGTGCTTCTACCAAGTGGATGCTGTACTTACGGTCATGATTGCTACGTTGCGATGATGGTGATGTTTACGGAGTGAGAAAGGCGAAGCTGTGTGTTTGCCACTGGGTCGTCGAGAGCTGCGGCGACGGTGACACTAGCTGGATGGCTGGGGCGCGTGGTGCGGGGGATGAATTGCTCATGTAGACGGGCGATCTGGGTAGGGCCCCACGGGTGTGGGGTATATATGCCCATGTGTGCCGAAGCATGGGTTTGGATGCATGTGCGCTGGCATCGTGCATCTTGATGACGAACGCAGGGTAGCAGCAGCGGAATGCAGAAACGTACGACATGTACGTACATTGCACGGCACGTACGACGTCGGGCAAAGGCAAAGGGCAGGGAGCTTTGAATTGTTTGGGGAGCACTAGCGCAGAATGCCGCATCTCGCTCATCACGAACCGGACGAGATTGAGCAGAATCAGTACTCCGAAGCATCGTAATGGATGAGCGCACGCCCAATTCCCCAAGTCCAAGCACCACAGCACCCTCAGATTCTCCGCCGGTGCACGGCGCCCCAAAGTCGCATAGCCCGATGCGCAGTACGCAGTGACGACGTACGTGGTGCGGCCAGAGCCGGCTGGCCGTACTCTAAACGGGTGGTGTCGGTATATAAACCTTGCTGGGGAGGGATCAGCCGTCCTCGTCCGATGGATGAGAGGAGGATCCATGGATCGATGGATCTATCGACATTGGAGCTAGTGCACGGGGGACGTAAGCGAGGCGTAAGCTTGTGCAGAGCCTGTCGAAGCATTCAGGAGTTGTCCGTAAAGCGTGCCGGTATCCGAAGTAACGGTGCGCGAAAAGTTTGGGGATCGAGCGTCGTGCATCCTGCAGCACTGTCACACTTCTAAACACCCAGGCATCCATGTGCATGGGCTGGGCGGACGCCACCTGTGGGCGCCGCACTTTATTGAGCCGTCGATTGCAGCGGCGCAAGGGCACAGAGGTCTGAATGTTTATCGCGCAGTGCTTTGTTCTGCAATGAGGTTCGAATTCCCACCTTCGCAACTTTTAGTTCGTATCTTCTCTCGTGTCATGATCGACAGCACAGCCCGCGCCGCGCCTGGACCCAGTGTCCCAAACTTTGCCGGCTGTACCACAACTGACAGGCTGAGACATGCATCTCCCAGTTTCCACGGTGCGGAGGAAGAGAAGAGGGGTATATCCGCACAACAATGGATGATGAGACAACAATGCAAGACGAGCGAGACCGTGGAAGACCTCGAACAGACCGTGGCGTGACAGTGAACTAAGGTTTTGGGGTCTGGCACGCATCGGCGTGTTCTGCCACACCCCAACAAAAGACACTCGCGTCGCTTGCGGCGGAGTCACCCTACGACGGCAGAGGGAAGGGAGCGGATGCGGATCGCGGTCACTCCAACATGAGATTCGAAGGATGCCCCACACTCGGCATCTACGTCATACTGAGCCAATCATCGAGGCACGCGCGTGATCGAATACGATAACGGACGTGCCGAGGAACCGAGCTAGCTCTACATTCCCATGCTCAGGAAGGAGCCGCCCACGGTGCATGTCTTGCAATTCACCGTGCCAGGAGCAAGCGTCATATGCATGTGTATATCTAATCAGATGCGATGTGAACAGTCACGAGTGCGCGGCACGGGCCGACATCCGCCTGATGATGACCTCATTCCTCTATGCTGACCAGCACCGTTCCGTCGTGCTCGTTCAGATACCACCCAACATCGCGAGATGTGTCCATCTGCTCTCCACGCTCCCAGAAACCGTCCAGATCCTTGTGCGCGAATGCCGTCCAGAGCGCGATCGTGTCGGCGCTCTGCTTCAGTTTCACAGCGATCTTCTTCCGAAGCATAGCAATGCTCATGCTCGGCAAAGCACGTAATGTGAACGAGTGTCCCGACGGCGGAATCACATTCAGATCTGTGGTCAGCTGAGCTCTACTTAAGCCTTGGCCACACTTATTCGACACCGGATCGACCGGTACGAACCCCGACCAGCTGGCAGGTGACTCACTGAGCAGCTTCGATTTCAAAGTCTGAGGGCCCTTCGAGACCGCTTTCGGGCCCTTGCCGTGCTTCGCGACCAGCTCGTCGTATCGTCCCCAATGATCAGGGTTGGCCGATGGTAGGGCATTAATAAAGTGGACGTAGTACAGCTCCGCATCCCAGCGTTCCGTGCTAGAAACGGGCACACCGTTCAGCATGGTCAGATGCTCAAGCTTCGCGATGAGGAATGGTCGGTCCACTCGCGGATCCCCCGAGAGCTTCGTCGGGTCGTGCTTCAGCACTGCCTCCGGCGTGAGCTCCTTTGCCTCTGCGCATGACAGACGAAGCACTTCCACCTTTGCCCAGCCTGCGAGATTGTCGATGCTCGGCCAGTGCGTGATCTGCGTACCCGACATTGTGAGCCGCGTGAGGTGCGGGAACGATTCTCCAGGCGCAGGGATGGATGTAATCGGTGTACTCGAGATGTTTAGTGACTCGAGGCTGTGGACAGTTAGCGGATCACCCCCCAACATCTTACCTTGGCAGCCGTGCCAGTTGAGCAACCTCCTCCCAAGACTCGATCGGGCAGTCGTCCAGACTCAGACTCGTTAGGTTGGCGAGCGACGCCGTGGCCGCGTCATCCCGAAGAAACGTAATTTGATTGCTGTTGAGGAAGAGTGACCTCAGATGAGGAAACAGCTCGCCTATCCGGACAGCCTGTTGTCAGTTTGGGTCGTCCGGACAAAGCATACCCTTTTCCAATCCAACCCGCAGTCGCCCAGATGCAGTTCTGAGATGCAGCTGAGTGCTCGTCGGATGTCCTCGGCGTCACCAGAAGCTCCAGATAACGGGGCTACCCGTGAGTGACTGCTATATTAGTTTATCTTCCCCACGGGCACCTCACTTGAGAACCAGCGTCTTCAAGCCAACGAAGTGCGACACGATAGCTGCCACCTCCTCCCAGTCAGCGATTAGGTTGCGGGAGAGGTCAAGCGTGGTGACGCCTATGTGTCAGCTTCATGCAGGTAAAACAAGCTCACTCTTCAGCCGCTCCTTGAGCACTGACCGCCTCTCGTTGTCGCCGCCGAGGGCGCAGATTGACTGGCCCTCCAGACCAACCTCCCGCAGCCTCTCGAGGTTCTTTATCCTCCTCCGAACGCTGTCCATGTTCGGTGCCTCGACAACGATGGCAGCATTCGAGCTGCCAAGAACCACAGCTTCCTCCTCTCTGTTCTTAGCACCTTCCTCCTCCTTATCGGGCTGGTCGATCAGGGAGCCATAGCGATCCTCGATCGCCGAGACGACGGTCTCGCCATACAGCAACGGGCGCGAGCCATGCGTGTACTTGACGAATGAACCAGCACCATGTTGCTGAGTCTGGAATACGGGTGCATCCTTGAAGGTACCGCTGTGTTTGCCGTGGCGCGCGTCGTCGTACTCGATACCGAGCCAAAGTTGTGAGTCATCCGAACCGGGGGGCAAGGTGCCGATGTAGCGGAGTGTTAACGGAGCCTTGTTCTTCGCATGAATGTAGCGATTTCCCACCGAATAGGGGAGCTTCGATCCGCTGGCGTGGGGTTCTGAACTCATCGTTGTGTGTAGGGGTGAGTATGCATGAAGTGACAGCAGCACAGTCAGCCCCGAAGCCCAAACGCTCGGTCGATCACAACAGTGGAGGCCTCCACTCTCCCACGATGTTAACGAGCCTGCTGGGTAGGATTGCCACGTGAGATGCGCCATCCCTCTAACACCGAGATTCTCCGACGGTGGATGATGTGAGCCAGGAAGCTGCAGGGAAGGTGAGTGGTGGGTAGTGGCAGGCGGGCGGGCGAGTAGGCGAGGGGAGAGTCAGAGCCTATGGAGCCAGTCGCATCGCACATCGCATCGATCTCTCTCCATCCCATCTCACCACTCTAGCCCGCCATGTCCATGCTCCTCCGTGCCGCCCCCCTCCGCGTCGCCGCCCGCCGCCAGGCCTTCCAGGTCCGCAACGCTCACTTCGAGAACGTCGTCGACCAGTACGTACCGCCAAACAGGCCGTCAACGTTACCAGACGAACGGGCAAATTCCGCGTCTGGGTTTCGCGTTATGCGGCCATCCTTCCTTCGATCACCCAGGACTGACATCGCAGCACCATCCCCGGCAACACCCGCAACAAGGCTGGTATGGCCGCCAAGATGATCACCTACACCATCTGCGGCTTCGGTCTCCCCTTCGTGAGTGCAAACGAGAGCGCCAAGAGGTCGGCGTGGTGTGTGCAGGATCACATGGCTGGCTTCTGTCTCGGCTAATGGTCGAGAGGCGCATCGTTCTTTCTGCGCACCGCAGAATGACATGCAGACGTAGAATACATGCTGACTTGTCCAGTTCGCTGCCTGGTACCACATGTGAGTTATCGACGATAGCCGAAGGAATAGCGAGGAACGGAGAGCCGGTGAGACATGAAGAGCAAATACTGACGCTTCACAGCCACAAGCAGTAATCGCATAATTAAAAGTAGCACAAAAATGCATGGATCCATTGGCAGTACGAGTCATGCTTGCGGACGGCAGAAGGAAAGGTTTCCGGAACAGTCCAAGCGGCTGGGATGTTGATGACGTTCGGAGCGGAGCTGTCGGTGTCCGCTCGTATTGTTGCTCTTCGAATGCTCGTTTCGCCACAGTAAAATTCGGAGCAGAGGTGACATGCGGCCTGTCACCTGGTGTAGATTGGCGCAGGTACGAGTGACTCACTATCACATGTCCAGTGCCCACCATCAAGGCAGTCCGCATCGTTCCGAATGGCTTCGACGCCCGGACGCCCGCCAGGGCCGAGGCGTCGTCTTCCATTTTCATTTTCAGCCTCTTTGCTCTTTCGTTCCTCTTGCATCGTTCCGAGTCGCCTTTGTGCCCGTGTATGAGGCGACGGCACGGCGCAAAGCTGGCTCATCACTCTGCACTGCACTCTGTGCACTGACTGACCCGGGTGCGGAACGAGGGTCGAGTTGATCTTTCGTCGTGGCTCTGGCGGAGTGGAACGGGCAGCCACGTTGTTAACCGGGGGTTGCATATAACGGATGCGGCTGGGCGTGCACGCTCGTCATAGACGATCTCGATGCAATCGAGCGCATGCGCTGCTGGCTGCTGACCATATACCACCCCTTAGACCGACATGGACGGCCTTCGCGTCGCAAAGATCGACGGCGTAGTCCTCGGTCGCACTACCAGGGAGCCCCCGCATACCAAGCTCAAGGTCACCGGTACTCTCCACCTCACACCGCACCATCTCTTCTTCTCGCCGTCGCCGCCGGACGCTCAGGAAGCGGCGGCGACAGAGTCTGGTGACGGTGACACCGATGCGTCACACCCGGCGGCGCAAGAAGAGGTCTGGATCCCGTATCCTACCATAGTCCTCTTCCAGCGTCTCCCGACGACCAAGGACGGCTACCCCCTGCAGGTTGGGACCAAGACCTTCGACAACTATACTCTGTGGTTCGCGAAGGACCGGGAAGGCGGCGCAGAGGATGTCTGGCAGAGTGTGCGCGATTGTGCCGTAGTCCGTGAGTGCGAAGCTTTTGTGGTGTCAGTAACAGGCTGACTTCTCAGAGTCGGTGGAGCAACTCTATGCCTACTTCTACACGTTACCAAAGTCACCGGCTGCGGCGAAGGCACCGTTGCTTGCTACGCCAGCGAGGCAGCATAGCAGCGACAACCCGCTGTCGCCGCTTTCGGCTTCGCCCGAGAAACCGACCACGATCGAGGCGGCGGCGGCCGTAGACGGTTGGGGCTGCTACAACCCGCGCCAGGAGTTCGCACGGCAAGGACTTGGCACTCGCACCAAAGCGTGGCGGTTCACGGACATCAATAAGGACTACACGTTCTGCCCGACGTACCCCTCCAAGCTTGTTGTTCCCAGCAGGATCAGCGACTCGGTGCTGTCGTACGCCGCCAAGTACCGCAGCAAGGCGCGCATTCCCGCGCTAACGTACCTGCACTGGGCCAACCATGTAAGCTCGCTTTACGTCTTTGCCAGCTGACTTCAGGCGTCCATCACCCGATCATCGCAGCCCATGGTTGGCATCAAGAACGCACGCTCAGCGCAGGACGAGCGGCTAGTGGAGTGCATCTTCATGAGCCACCACAGCTCGGACAGTGCGTTGGCTTTGAGCCCTACCCCGCCGCTAGCGTCACCTGGAGTAGGGGCGACGTCACCGCCCGTCTTTGGCGCGACCGCGACTAATCTCATCATTGACGCGCGGCCAACGACGAACGCGATGGCGAATGTTGCCAAGGGCGCCGGAACGGAGAACATGGATTGGTACCGGTTCGGAAAGAAGGCGTACCTCGGCATCGACAACATTCACGTCATGCGCAGTAGTTTGCGGACGATCGTGGAGGCGATCGCTGAAGCAGACGCATCTGGTCTGCCGCTAGACCGCGAACGACTGCGGAAGTCTGGTTGGCTGAAGCACATCAGTGCTATTCTGGACGGATCGGTCATGATTGTGCGCAACATCCACGTCAACTCGTCACACGTCCTGATTCACTGCAGTGACGGATGGGACCGGACGTCGCAGCTGAGTGCGGTCGCGCAGCTCTGCTTAGACCCGTACTACCGCACGATAGCGGGCTTCCAGGTGCTGGTCGAGAAGGATTGGTTGTCGTTCGGGCACATGTTCTGCCAGCGGAGCGGGCACCTGTCGTCGACTAAACTGTTCACGGCGACGCCGGACAATCTGGATGGAGACGAGGTGTCGGACGACGATTTCGGCAATGCGGTCAAGGGCGCGCAGGCCTTCTTCGCCAGTGTGCAGAAGCAGTTCACCTCCAACTCGCACTTGAAGGAGGTATCGCCGGTCTTCCACCAGTTCTTAGACTGCGTGCGCCAGATCCAGCGTCAGTTCCCCGACGAGTTCGAGTTTACCGAGGACTACCTTCTCGACCTGCACTACCACCTTTACGCGTGTCAGTTCGGCACGTTCCTGTTCGACAACGAGAAGCAGCGTCGCGTGCCGGCTGGCAAGGCGGGCGCGGATCGCACCGTCAGCGCGTGGGAGTGGACGTCGCTCCCGGCCCAGCGGTCGCGGTACGTGAATGCCTCGTTCGCGCCTTCGGAGGGCGACGACGGCGTCTTGTTCCCGGACACGAAGGACGTCACCTTCTGGCACCGCCTGTTCAAGCGCGGCGACGACGAGATGAACGCTCCGATCGTCGAGCGCGAGCGTGACTTTCTTTCGCCACCGGGGACGTCGCTTGAGAGCGAAGATCCGCTCTCTGTCCCGAGGCGGCAAGGCAGCCACTCGACGTTGAACTCGCTGTCGTCGGCACCGTCGACACCGCTAGCGACTGCGAGTTCCTCAGGGGTCCCGCGCAGCAAGTCGAGCGGCGGTGGTTGGAACTGGACAAGCGTGCGCAGTGGTGCGCTCAGCGCCTTCAGCCAGTTCAAGGCAACGGCCACGGACGCGATCCAGAACATGGCTGCGCACGAGGATGAGGACCCGTGGGGCACCTCAAACGCTTCGCACAAGTACGCCGCCGGCACGGGCATTGGCGAGGGACGGATCCGCGCCCCACTCGAGACGAATCCATGGGACAGCACGCGCGTTAACGACGTCAGCTCGTTCCACTCGAGCAGCACAGCGAGTGTAAGCGGACTAGGTGCCGCTCCGGACGCGAGCGCGGGCACGGCCACCGGTGACCACGCCGTTGCGAAGAAGGCGTCGAGCAGCTCAAAGGACTCGTGGGCGAACCCGTGGGACGACACGCCGTCGTCCCGCTCGCTGGCGGATTTGACGCTGGACGATGCGACGCCAAAGGCGTCCCGGGTCACTGCGCCGCAGAAGGAGGAGAGGAAGCAGGAGCCCTCAGACGAGGACAAAGCGCTGTACGAGGCCGCCCTCAGCGGCTCGAAGGCGTGGGACCCGCTGGGTGCAGTGTAACGTCGCACGGCGCGCAGGGTGTCCCGTAGAGTAGAGACGGGCATTGTTGTACATATCATAGAGGGATGTACCATAGGCATTTGGTTTTCGGCAAGCGAGCGAGCAGGCAGTGAGTCAGTGAGATGTGCAGCGGGTGTTTGCCTAATATATACATTGAAGGCCGAAACTGAGACTAAAGAAAGAAGAGCAAAGTGAAGGCTGAGCACGGGTATGATGCGAACAGAAACCAAAGAAGCCCAAAAGACGGGGTATATGGTCGATCTGCAGGGTATATGTCGTCCGTATTACAGCAGGTATCGAGTTGCCTAGGAACGAGGCCCGCGCCTGCGCTGGCGGCGGCGGGGACGCACCGTGTCCTCCTCCTCGTCGTTACGTAGCTCCTCCCCCTCCTCCTCCTGGCCCGGAGTCGCAGTGGCGAGCTCACCCTCCCTCGAGACCAGGTAAGTGGACCTCGGGACGCTGTAAGTCTCAGGAAGCGGGGAGCGGGGGCGCTTCGCCTTCTCCGTGCGGTTGGCGCCCATGGCAGCGAGGGACAGGTTGAGGCGGCTCTCGGCGTCGGCGAGCGCGGCGAGAGCGGCAAAGCGGGGCGGCAGGTCCTGCTGCTGCAGCTGCTGCTGCTCCTGTTGCTGGTCCTGTTGCTGGTCCTGGTAGCGCGGGGGACGGGGACCGCGCGGCATGTGGCGGGGAGCACGCACCGTCGCCTCCTCCTGCGGACGCTGCTCACGCCGCTCACGCCGCTCGCGAGCTGGCTCACGAGTGTCCTCGGGGAAGAAGGTGGCGAAGGGCGCAGGCGAGTCGGGACGGCGCCACCTCTTCTTCGCCTGCTCACCCACGGGCTCGGCGGGCTCGGGGTTGAAGTGCCGATTCGACCTGTAGGTCGGGAACTGGGTGAGCTCACCACTGTTCCTATCGGTAGCCTCGCGCTCGAGCGCGTCGCTCCACCGCCTAACGTGGGACGGGACGTCGCCACGGCGGGGGCGAGGCGCGACGATCTCGGGGGACTCGCGGAAGCACGCGGGTGAGAGACCGGCGTACAGCCCCAGTCCGTGGTTCTCGTAGTCCTCCTCGTCCTCCTCCTCCTCGTCCAGTTGCTCCGAGTGGGCGGACTGGGCAGACTTGGCGAAGTGGGTCTTGGGCGGGTATGTCGTGGGCACGACGAACTCCTCCGCAGTCGAGTGCAGCCCGACTCCAGGCGTGAACGGGCGCGCGGCGGCGTTCAGCTTCGTCCCCTGTGCGGAGGGGGGACGGCCCCGGTCAAACTCGCGCTGGAATTCGTCATGAGGCGGAGGCACCGTGAAGTCGATTCCGCGGGAGAAGACGGGCGAGTCGGGCAGGACGAGCGCCGGCACCTCGGTGCGCTGGACGTGGTAGTCGCGCTGCTCGGGCTGGGGGCAGTACCACCCGCGCTGCCTTGCCGAGGGCTGGGGCTGGAGGTAGTTCTGCGGCGTCGGGGGAGGAGCGGGCGGCGCAGTAGGCGCAGGGGCAGGACGGAGATGAGGAGGCACGTAGACCGGCGGCGGCGGAGCGTACGGAGCGTACGGAGCGCGCGGCTGCAGGGGGTGAGCCTGAAGCTGGCGGTAGCCCTGCACGGGGGTGTAGGACGACTGCTCGGCGTGGTACGGGCGCTCAGGCTGGTTGAGAGGGAGCTGACCATTGACCTGCTGGGGGATCCACTGCCGAGTCAGACGAGTCTCCGCCTGCGGCTCGAGCTGGCGCCACCCCTGTTCCTCAGGCTGAGGGTCCGGGAAGGGCGTCTCGCTGACGAACATCCTCTGCTCCTCCGGCACCGGCAGAGCGAAGCCATCCCCAAGCTCGCGCGGGGAGTAGAGCACCTGGTGCAGATGCGGGGCGAGGGAGCGCGTGATCTCCAGCTGCGGGCCGAGGGACGGACGGCCGGCCTGCTGCCGCGCAGCCTGGATGTCGGCCGCAGAGAGTCCGGGCGGGAAACGGATACGGCCCGGAGGGGGCGGAGCGGGGCGAGACGGGGCGCGGGCAGGCGGAGCAATTGGGTCGGGGCGACCACGGCGGGGAGCGACGACGGGAAGGTCGTTGGCGTCGACGAGCGGCTGGGGAGCGCGAGAGCGGGGGTACCACGGCTGAGCGGAGCGGGTACGAGCGCCAGCACCACCACCACCGCCGTTGGGAGCGTCGCCGCCGTTGCCTCCGTTGCCGTTGTTGTTCAGGTCGTCGTCGTTCTTCGGCTGGGAAGGTCCACAGCCGCCAGATCCACCAGAGCCGCCCGAGGGGCCGGAACCACCAGGACCCGGAGGACCACCACCACCACCACCAGGAGGACCACCACCACCAGAACCAGAACCAGAACCAGGACCATTACCGTTGTTGCCCCTCTTACGCCGGAACTCGCGCATAACCCAAGCCTCGGCCGGGACGTGTCCCTCCTTAATAGCCTGCAGCCTAAGCTCAGCAAGGAGCGCGCGGTCGTTAGCAGCGTTGACCGCAGCCTCGAGACTGGCGATGCGCTGCGCGGCCTGCGCCTCCGCGTGGCGCGTGATGAGCGCGACGGGGTAACGCGACAGCCTGGCCTCGAGGTCGTCCAACTCGTCCTGCTCCGCTGGAGTCAGCGAGAGTGTCGAGGACAAGGAAGAGCTGGACGAGGAGCCGGACGAGGGCGGGGTCGGGAGGCTGGGCTGAGTGGGCCGAGTAGTCGTGGCGGGCTGAGGAGCGGGCTGAGTGGCGGGCTGAGGAGCGATGGCAGCAGGAGCGGGGGCGGTCTGAACACCGACAGACTGAACAGTCGGGGACGAAACGGGAGCAGGGCAGAGATAGGTGGCAGGCTTCGGGGAGCCGTTCTTGATCTTAAGCTTGCTAGGCGAGCCGCGGGGCTGCAGCGTCGAAGGGGCCGAGACAGTCTCCTCCGAACCAGCAGTGCCAGCACTGCTAGGTCCAGGAGTGGCAGGAGCAGCCTCGTTGACCGCGTCGTTGCCATCGTTGCCGTTGACCGTCTCAGCGACCTGCGAGCCAGAGCTAGCATGACCCATAAGCATGTCAACGAGCTCCTGGAGACGGCCCTCGCGGTCCGCCTCCCCGAAGAGGATCATGTAGTGATACTCCTCGGCGTCGGAGAGGTTCGCGAAGCTGGTGAAGCGCGAAAAGGCCTGGAACGCCTCCCACGACATGGTGCGGTGCACCGGGGTGTCGGAGACGGGGGCGGAAGACGCGGTCGGAGTGCCGGGGCTGCTGGTCTCGAAGGGGGCGGGGGCGTCGACCTCGGCGTCGGAGTTGGAGGTGTCGTCCTCAGCCGAAGCCTTGCCCTTGCCCTTGTTAACCTTCTGGACGAGCTCCTCAACCTCCTCAACCTCCTCGTCGTCGTCGCCCTCAGCCTCGTCGTCCCCGTTGTCGTCCTGGGCTTCAGACTCGCCAGCCTGCACAGCGTTTCCAGCCTGGAGCATAGTCTGAAGCGACGTCAGTCCAGTCATCAAGTCCTGAACAGCAGCCATGGCCTCGCTGAAGCTCGGCGCGGCGTCAGAGCCCTCATTGTCCCACTCGTGGAAAGCGGCCAGGAGCTCAGAATCGAACTCCGAGTCCGACTCGAACTCAGAGCCGTCCGAGTGGAAGAGCTGGCAAACCGACCTGAGGAAGTCGGCGGGGGTCTGGATGCCGGCGAGAAGCTGGCTGGACGAGGTGGAGGGCGGGGCCTGCGAGGCCTGCGAGGCCTGCGAGCCCTGCGAGCCCTCGGAGGTGTCGGCGGTGGCGTCCTCGGCAACGTCGTTGTCGTTGTTCTGGTTCGAAGGCCCAGCCGAAGGTCCAGCCGGGGTCTCGACAGGCTGGGAAGGCGGGTCGAACGACGGAATGGAGCCGCGCTGCGGCACCCGTCCCCCAGCGCTGATGGCGAGGACATCACGGAAGAATCCATCGAGCGTCTTCTGCTCCTCCTCATTCGGCTTCTGCTCCTCCTCCTTGGGGCTGGTCATGTCACGATACTCCTCGAGCGCCTCCTCGAGCGCAGCGAAGCGGTTACTGGTGCGGATGCTGGGCGCCATGGATGCACGCGCAGTGTGGCCGGGCGAGGGGGAGACGAACGCGTACTCGTGGTACTCGTGGTAGGGGTGTGCGAGCCACCAGCGGGGCGGGCGGACGTACAGCTTGGGACCAGACTGGTCGGGGCTGCGCTCGCCGTCTGAGAAGTCGTCGTCGGAGAGGTAGGAGAGGAGGTCGTCGTCGGCGCCGCGGTTGGGGACGGAATGGGTGTTACCCATGGGCTGTGGCGACGGTGTGGAGGGGGTTCACCTAGTCGACCTCTGATGAGGCCTCGGGTGGCGGACTAGCTGAGCTGCGGCTCGGAGTGAGCGAGAGCTAATAGTTGGGAATGAAGAGGATGTAGGAAAAGAACGAGCTGAGGAAGGGGGAGTTGGGGAAAAGTGAAAGTGAAAGAGGGAGTCTTAAGTAGACGTGGAAGGAAAGCGTGTGTGGGAGGGGATGTTGGGAAGGAGTGAGCGAAAGGAGTGTCTTAAGTAGACGTGGAGTGTGACTGTGAGTGTAGGCAAGGTGCGAAGCAGAGCGCGACTCGTGAGTGTGTCCACCAGTGCGAGCTCGGCGAGTGGTAGCGGGATGGGGAATATGACCTTCAAAGGGCCGGTTTATATCTGCTTCTCGAGCGTCTCCTCGCTCCTCTCGCAGACGTCAGCGCCGCCCAGCGCAGCACGCTGATGCACACAGACATGCACACAAGTGTATCGCCCATGAGCCCATCCTCGTCTTGTTCAGCAGCATCCTTCGTCAGAAATGATCAGCTCGTGAAGGCAAATTCAGGCACTGATGGTGAGCGGGGAGTGAGCTGGGGTACGGAATGTCATTGTGCCACTGGTGTGCCACTCGGATTTGGCGTCAGCGGCCGATCAATCATGTCGGTCCTGTCAGCTTTCTCTGGATGCTTGAAACGGAAGCCCCTGGTATTCGTTCGCTTTTCGCACCATGGCAGCGAAAGAAGAGGAACAACGGTGGAAAAGAAGGGTGGGATGAGGTACAATGCACGGCACAGGTGCCACTGCACTGCTCCCAGCGAGCTTGCTCTTTGTTCATCGTTTGACTTGTAGGGCTGCTGTTCTGACGTCAGTAGATGCTGTTGGTCAGAGGTATGCTCCATGGCTCTGTTACAAGCGGTTGCTGCTCACACCCTGGTGTCCAGTTATCAGTGCTCTGATGCACAGCAGTCTCCTTCGCCCACAGCGTACCCGCGGTCGCAGCCCGGTTACCTCCGCCCTCCACGCTCGCTTAATGAAAGTCATGCAGATGCAGGTCGGGTACGGTACAGGGCTACAGGCGAAACAATGTCCAGGTGTTTGTGTGAGAGTATGGGGCCAACAAAGTGTTCAGGTTGGTAGTCGTAGTGAGTGAGGTCGTGAGGCAGCTTAGGCTGCCCAGTCTGATCAAGTGAATGCGAAGGAGCACGTCGCAACCGCTGGAGTCGCCCTGCGCGCCTAGACCTGCTCGCCGAGCTCTGCCGGGCACGGGACCGAGTGCACGCTGGACGCCGAGATGGGGTGTCCGACGACGCCGATGATGCTCTGCTTGACCTCGACGCGGAGCTCAATGTCGCCGCGCTGCACGCCGTTCCAGCGGTGCTGGCATGCCTTGTACATGTAGTCCCAGGTGGCGTCTGACGTGTTGACAGCGGCGTACTCGAACGTAACGGGGAAGAAGATGGGAATGTTCGACTTGTGGTCGAGCGTCCGGCGCTCGAGCGTGCCCCTGGCAATGACCTTGCTCGTGCGGAGGTCGAGGACGGTCGCGTCCGCCTTGATCTGGACGGGGACGTAGGAGCTCGAAGCATCCGCCATGAGGTGCAGGTCGGCGTTGAAGGAGAAGTTGGTCGGGACGCGGTTGAAGACGAGTGTGTCGTTGTTGATCGACAGCGGGTCCGGCTGGTAGAACTCAAACTTGACCGCACGCGGAATGACGAAGTAGAGCGTCACGATGAGCGCGGCGAGGAAGAAGAAGACGAAGAAGACAAACACAGTCCGCGTGAGCCACTTGACGCCGCAACAGCCCTTCTGGTCGCGGTTCCATGCCCGCCAGTTCTTCACGCGCTTGTCCCGAATCCGGTCGTTCTTACCACGGTTCGAGATACCGCGCAGCTCCGCCTTGGTCCATTCCGGGCCCAGCACCGGCACGGACACCATCTCCGGGTCGTTCGGCTCCTGCATCTTGAACCCGAGTCCGCTTCCGCTGCCGCTCCGCGTCGGGGCGTCATGGTCATACACAGGTCGGTATCTGTTGTCAGCTATCTACAGGTCAAGTCAGCTTACGTCTCGTGCTTGGCGACTCCGTGCATCTCGCTCCAGCGCGGGCCTAAGCCGTCAAAGTCGGCGCGCACGTCGAAGCTCGGGTCCCTATATGTGGGCTCCTGGTAGTCGTTGCGTAAGGGGCGCATGGCCGAGGTGTCGGTGTACCGTCCGCGATGCTGGTCGTACTCGAGTTCGGGATCGGGGGAGGGGGCACGCCCGGCGCCGTCTGTGTAGTAGCGTGACATTGTGAGAGTCAAAGCGACGTTGGCCGAAGAAAGCTGTGCTGGGGGAGTATTCGGGTGCGATGGGTATCTGTGTCGAAGAAATGGGAATCTGTCGAACGCAGGTGGGAGGAGTGGGGAGTAAGGGGGCGAGGGGACAGGAGGGGAAGTGGAGGGGGAGTGTGAGTGAGAGGAAACTTGGAAGAGTAGGAGATAAGGGTGGGAGAAGGATCAGAGGGGATGCTTGCGTTGTTCGTCGCTGTGCAGTGTGTGTCTGTGGCCGCTGCAGGGCGATTGTTGTGCCTGGACTGGCGACTGGCGAGCTGGGTCAGGGGAGTTCGCGTGGGATGAAGGCGAACGAGGCAGCCGTGGGAAGTTTGGGACGGCGATCGGAAGATCTGACGGAGAACGCGGCCATGTCCGTAGTTTTTCGAGGAAAGCGAGGAGGCGCTGAAACTGAGGTTGATGGGTGAAAGGGTTTCAGGACCTTGCCCGGTTCCTCGCCCTTTTGCGCGTCTGGCTCAAGTGTCACGGCCTGGGTCCCACCCTCGCAACCTCATAAAGTCGCGTCTGGAGCCTGTCCTGTCTGCGGGGGCGAGCAGAAATCCAGACTCAGGTGACTCTGATTAGCGTATCAGCAATTAGCAGGTAACAGGTTAGCGCTTGTGGCGACCCCTTGCATCTCATCTCCGACAGAATCACATGCATCCACCCTCCCAACCTTCCACCTACCTCGACCTGCCCAGCACTGCGCTTAAACCCTTTGGCACAAAGTTTCATGTATCGACTGTGCAGTCGGCCCAGACAACGAGGACAAGCAGGGCCCCAAACCCAGTCTCGCTCGAGTCTGCCTGAACCAGTAGACTAAACCAGCGAGACAAGTGTGGAGCGCAAACGGACATGTCACGCTGCGCCGTTGGAGCCATCCCTCGCTCTCCATCCTCTGCCCGTCCGCCTTGCAGTGGCGCCATCAGCACTGGACTGGAATGTCTGACGGAGGATCTCATACTGCGATGGATTTCCTTCTTACTGCTATCATCGTGCCATAGACGCCGAGATGGTAGCGTGGGAGTCTTGGGACCATGACGTCGACGGAGCTCGGCGACGCTTTCGTGTCGGCGGTGGAAAGAGCTGTGCAGTGTGGCTCACAGTCGTGACGAGTGGACAAGTGGCGGTGGCAAACGCAGCGATGGAGGCAGTAGACGCACAGGGGCAGGCGGCCAGGCGGGGCACGCACGGGGCCAGAGTGAGACGGAGTGGTCAGGACTCTCACCCAGGACGAGTTGATGAGGCACAGCCTTCCGAGGGTAACAGGGCCCGCACCGAGTCCTGAATCCTATGTCCAAGCGCCCCGTCCATCCTGCAATCCCACCACCACCCTCCTCGATTCCGGTTCCCTTTGCCCAACACTCAACGCTCGACATCTTGGCATCGTCTCTTATCTCTTCATCGCCGACCCAGAACCCCTCACCGACACCTGTAACATTGAATCGGTCACACCCGGCGCCCCCTTCCACACCGCACAAGCCGATCCCTCTACGGCCTACCCCGCACGCCAAGACAGTCCCTTAGACGCTGTTGTTTAGCTCCCTCTGGTTCCAGTTCTCGGGCCTCTCCACCGCATAACCGCATCTACACACACTCTCGACACTTTCTTTCCTCCCTATCGGCCCTCACTCTCACTCTCGTTGTCTTCGTCCTAACCCGCCGACTCTGGGCCCGACGCCACTTCCAGCCCTCAGATCTCGCCGATCAACATGGGCGCGCGATCCGTCCTCCCCGGCTTGTTGCTGATCATCGCCGCGGTCGTGCTTCTCGCGCTTGTTTCCTTCAATACCCCGCTGCTGAAGCAGCTCTACTTCCTCGAAGCCAAATTTGAGGACTATATCCTGAAGCTCGGCACGTTAGGCTACTGCCTCGACACTGCCGGCAAGGTTACATGCCAAGGTCCGCAGGTCGGATATGAGTTCGGTACGTCACAATCTGCCTGGGAACACAGAAACAACCCAATTCCACGGCGAGACATTCAATGGCGTCAGCCGCAGTCGATGCGATGGCTGACTTGAATGTCCTGTCTTGCATGCGTGCTGACATTCCTCAGACTTGAACAAGGTCCTCAACCTGCAGAATGCTCCTTTCAACATCCCGACCGCCGTGTCCAAGTACCTGACCTATGTTCTCATCATCCACATCATCTCGCTTGGATTCGCCGTCCTGGCGCTCCTGACTGGGCTTATGGAGCTCATCCCAGGCTGCGTCATGATGTGCTTCCCGACCTGTCTGGCGGGCATCGCCGGCGGCCTGGCCCTGATCGTGTTCATCTTTGATGTTGCCATCTTCTACATTGCGCGGGCGCGCATCAACTCCGTCCAGGGTGCCTCGGCCAGCATCGGCGCCGCAGTGTGGATGACGCTCGCGGCCTGGCTGTGCTGCTGTTTCGCCGGCTGCGCTTACGGTATGGGCCGGGCGTGCTGCTGGGACTCTGGCGAGCGGGGCGGCACGCGCCGGCGCACCCGGCGCGAGCGGCAGGAGGAGGAGGCCGCGTACAGGCGCGACGAGGCGCTGCGGATGCAGGCGATCCGCGACGACAAGCTGCGCCAGCACGAGCAGGACCTGCCCAACTTTGCGACGTATGAGCGGCAACCCCTCACGTCCGACGTGGATGACAAGTACTACTACGAGGAGACGGGCAACACTGTCCCCGCGCTCCCGCACGACGGGCACGGCATCCAGGGCGTCGGCGTCGGATACGGCCGGCGCACGGGGAACGCGAATGTGCAGCGCCAGCCCTCGGTCGGGTCCACGTTCACGGCGGCGGGTGCGGCCGGCGTCGGCGCCGGCGGCGCAGGCGTGGAGGTGCCGAACCGCTACGAGGGATACGCGGCGTACCAGGTCCCGCAGACACAGCAGTACGCAACAGCGGATAACTACAACCGGGCGGGCTACGAGCGTGAGTTCAGCCTCTCCACTGCATAACTGACATCCTCCAGAAACCTACAGCGACCCCTACGCATACAACGGCAGCGGCAATGCAGCGTACAACTATGACAACACGCCGCAGGGCTACGGAAACGCCTATGACCAGGCGCACAACAATTACTACGCTGGAGCAGCCGGCGCTGGTGCCGGAGCCGCCGCCGGAGCGAGCACCGCCGCCGCCGTGGCCGGGACGCGCAACCGCCTCGCCCCTTCGAATGGGCACGGGCAAGAGCGCGGAAACCGGACCTCCTTCCACTCGTCTGACAACTACCACGACCCGACTGCGCGCGTGCACCCCGCCGAGGCGGCGTACGACTATGGCGACGACTACGAGGCGATCGGGCGTGCGGCGACATCCCCAAGTGATCCGCGGTATCGCACCCCGCCCGCGCCTCCGCCCAAGTCGGCAGCACAGCGCGCGGCACAGCACCAATCCCTCGAATCGCAGTATACGCAGTACACCCAGCCCACTACCACGATGTACGCCCCGGCCCCTACTCCCTCCGTGCCGCCTCCAGCTCGGCACGGGCACGGGCATAGGAAAGAGGGCAGCAACACGTCCGCGGGGACGATGAAGGTGCCGCAACCGCAGCCGTCGGGCCAGTTCTTCGTCGCGAATCGGACCACGAGTCCCGTGAGCGAATACCCGCAGACAGAGTTTAGTAGGGACTCGGAGTACACGACGACGGATATCTCGGGCCGGCCGCCGAGTTATGGCCAGGTCGCGCAGCAGCAGGCGAACGTGTATCCGGGGGATCAGAAGAGGCCATTCTAGGCGAGCGAACGAGCGCAGCGAGGGAGGGAGCGAGCGTTCACTAGAATGGGCGGGCGGGGCGGAGCGAGTGAGCCCTCAGCCCAGCTGTTGGGCGAGCAGGTAGCCCTCGGCAGAGTATCCGTGAGCGTGCGGAGCGCCGGAGCGGGCCTGGCGATGATGCTGGGAGAGGAGAGTGAGAGGGCCATGGACATTTGTAAGCAGTGTACAAAAACACAGCGTCGATATCATTCATTCCTTGTCCTGCATTTCATCGCATATTATATACCATTAGCTTTTTCTATCTAGACTTTTATCATGATGCAGTCCTGCGCATGAGACGTCGCAATGCCCCGTTGCCCTGTCTTGTTTCGCTCCGAGCCGAGGTGTGGCCGTCGTCGCCCGGTCGGCCGGTACGGCCTCGTCGTGGGTGTGAGAAAGCTAAAACGCAGCCGAGAGGACGGATGCAACAGGTATCCCACAGTGAGACAGTGACATCACGAGCTGTGCGCAGTGCTACACCTCAGTCAGTCCAAGTCCCCCGTTGCTACAATCCAGGCCAAGTGACCATCAACGCTGGCAGAGACATCGTGTGACAAAGAAAAAATACATGTCCGCAATGGAAACCAAGATCCAAAGAAAGCGACAGAGGCGTGTGCGCGCTGGCACATATCGTGGGGTTGGGTAGTGAGTGTGTGCAGAGAGTTTGGCACGGATTAAAACTAGGTAGGGAATGTTGGTAGGAGGAATGATGATGGGCTCGATTATACTACTGTTTTGACTAGCTGGGCCTGGGGGCTAGTTTGTTGATGTGTATGAGCGGGTAGGTAAGCTCAAAGATATCCTCGTGGAGACGGCAGGGCGATGTGGCATCTGGGCCGTAGATTGCGAGACGTCACGGCCTCGGCTGCGCCTCGGCCTATCGCGCCACACCCTCATCATTCGCCAGACTGTCGAGCACATCGTACATGACCCCGCGCGAGGACATGAGATTGTGCCCCTCGTCCTTCAGCGTGACGAGCTCCGCGTCCATGCTGCGCTCCATCCACCGCATGCTCTTCTCGGACACCTTGTCGTCCATCGTGCCCCAGAAGATCTTGCACGCGCGCTTCACGTCCGTGAAGCTGAAACCCCACGGCTTGCAGTCCCTTCCGAGAATGACGGAAAGAAGGTCGGCGGTCGTGCCCGAGAGTGACTCGGCGTGCGACGCCTGCATTAACGCTGTCAGGAAGGAAGGGCTGCTCGTGACGAGAAGCGAGTCTTCGGACATGTTGGCCGGGACGTGCACGGACGACGTCGAGAGCGGCAGCGAGGCAAAGTTGTTGTAGATCGGTGACGAGGTGACGGGCGACGAGGCGGAAGAAAGCGATCGCATGCTCTCACCGTCGAGCGAGGGAGAGGTCGGGATGCCCGCCTTGTTCAGCGCTTTCAGCGACGGAGCCTTGCCGAGGAAGTACGACTCGAGGCGCCACTCGGCCGCAATCGCGCTCTTGATCACGCCGTTCGGCACCCACTTGAGCCACTTGTAGCCCTCGACATCGCCGCCGACCCACGGCGCGAGCAGGTGCGGGCGACCGACGACACGGTCTCCGAGCCTTAGCACCGTTGCCATGGCGTACGGCGCACCGGCGCTGTGTGCGACAATCTGGAACTTGTCGACACCGAGCTGGTCGAGCACGCGACGCACGACGTCGGCCCAGTCGAGCGGTCCGCGCTGGTTCTGCGGCACCTGGTCCGTCTTGCCGAGGCCCCAGCGGTCGATGCAGATTAATCGCAGGCCGAACGCTCGCGCCAGATCATCGTACAGCGCAATCAGGTAGCGCACGCATCCTAATCCGAGGAACACGACGACGGGCTTTCCATCCGGCTTTCCGAGATCCGCGAGTGACACCTGCAGTGGCCGGTCCGGGAACGGCCGGGGCAGAGCGAGGATCTTGTTGAGCTGCGGCGATCGCAAGTACATCGCCATCAGTGCGTCGTCGTCCGGCTGCGGCGATGAACCAGCGCTCCTAGCACCGGTCAGCGATACCGCACTCCGTGTCCGCTGCAACTCTGCGTCCTTAGGCAGAGGCGACAGCGCCTTCGGGAACTGGGCGCTCGGCTGCGAACCTTTCTTCGTACTGTGCTCCGAGACAGGTCGTAACGACTGGCCACCCGATAGCCGGTCGTAAGCCGCTTGCGCTAACCGGAAGTCGCGTACGACACTGTCATTGTCGCTGCTGCTCAGTGAGTACGTCGACCACGCGCTAGGTTCCCGTCGGTGGTTCGTCTTCGGCGGCGGCGTCGGCAAAGGAGAGGCACTCTTAGCGCGCTCCAGTGGCCGGTCACGCAAAAGTGGTCGATCGCGGTCGCGCACACGGTCGCCACCCTCGCTTCCTTTTCGCTCCGGCTTGCTAGGCCGCGGCAGTCGTTCCGGTCGGTCTGGTCGTTCCGGGCGTTCTGTGCGTTCCGTCGGGTGATCCGGCTGTTGCTCACTGCTGCTACGTCCATTCAAGGGCGGGCCAGGTAGCTGGAGCTTGGTCGGGCTCTTCGGCAAGGGCTTGGACTTGGAAGCAGTCATTTCGCTTCGCGCCCGGTCGACGGCTGCTTCTTGCGCCATCGCCATGGCCGCCGAGTGTCTTCGCACAATGTCTGATATAGACTGAACTTGCGTCTTGTGGCTTCCAGCTGAAGATGTCGGCGAAGTCGCCAGCGGCACGTGAGACGTCGGGGGATGTGACGGTGACCTGGACAGGTGAGAAGGGGGCGGCTCCATCGAACCAGGAAAGATCGGCCGGGGTCGAGCCCGTTTCGGTGAGACACTGCTGTCTGACCGCTTCGTCGGGGAGGGTGTGGACGACTTGAGGTCGTGTCCCAAGCTTGTCGTGAGACTCGTCTGCGTCGTCGATGTGGACATGACTGGGAACGGTGTTCCATGCTTGGGAGGGCTCCCCATTGGCGTCAGAGGGGATGCTGGATATGTAAAGGATCGTGATGCTGGGCGGGGGCGCGGCGGTGGTCGCAGACCAGACTCGGGAGTGAGCCCCTGCCGTCTTCGTCGTCGCTCGTCTGGGTCAACGTCGGCGCTCTGTCGCCGCGGTTCCGTCGGAGAGTACGACGCGGGTGGTGTGATGGGGGTAGCGACCGTGATGGGGCGTGATGGGCCGGCGATGGCGTTGGCAAACTCTTCCTGGTCGTAGCCTTCTATTCCGCCGTAGACCGAGGAGCGAGACTTGACCCACTGCCATGTCCGCTCGATGCTGCGAACTCTTCTTGTGGGTTTGCGCTGCGCGCCAGGCGGGCCGAGTTCGAACGCGGCGAGGTGCGAATCCATTTCTGCGGCCGAAAGCGCGGCAGGGAGCTCGCTCGTGCTGCTGCTACTCGGGATGCTGGGGATGGTGCCGCCCGCGCTGCCCGCACTGCTGTACGCACTCCCGGCGCTCCCGGCGCTTGCCGCGCTCACGACGCTCGCGGATTCCGCCGGGGGCGACATGGGTTGTGGTGAGTCTACTCTGACATGACAACTTCCAGACGCGGGGTTCCCGCTTCCATTGGCGACGGGCATGCTTGCCATGCTTACGCTGGCAGCTACCGTAGCCGTAGGAGCAGTGACGCTCGCGCTCGAGCCTGCCCTTGGGAGGGACGAGGAGGGCCCGGGCACGGCGTCCAGGGGTTTAGGCATTGGCGGTGTGGCCGGTGGGGTCGTAAGGGCGACGCGCTTTTGTTTGCGCGGCCCCGCTGGCTTACTCATGACCCGACACGAGCACTACGCGTAGCCCGGGGGAGTCACTGAGGTCGCCGGGGGGAGCGTCGATGGCGGCGGCGATATGGTGAGCGAGGTCGTTGGGGAGAGAAAAGGTGGATGGGAGGGCGAATGGCTCTGGAGGACCGAAGGGAGGCACGGCTCGAGCGTCGCAGGGAAGGGGAAAGGTGGCGAAGGGATCGAGTTTTCTGACAGGCCCTGTCGGGGGTGGTGAGTGCCGGTGGAGCGGGCGAGGTAGTGTGTGGATATGTGCGGGGTCGGGCCGGGTGGTTGGATGGTGCCGTGGTCGTTACGTGGTCGTGATGGGTGTGTACTGGTGGTGTGCAAGTGTGGTGAGGTGGAGAGTGAAGGTGGTTGCAAGTGGTGATTAGGCAAAGGCAGGTGTCTGGATTGAGTTGAGTGGAAGAGTTGTGAGGGACGGGACGAATGGCTCACTGCACAGGCCGTCGTCCCTGGGCGTGGTACCTGGAGCTCGAACTGGTGGTACAGTGGACCCAGCGAGCCCAGCGAGCCCAGCCAGCCAGCACAGCGTACGGTGGATACAGTGGGTGACTATTCTATACGCCTTGTCCGTTTTCCTAATGCTCGGTGCCGCCGTGCCGTTCAGACGATTCAATGCAAGGACGCTAATCGGGACTTGCTCCCTGTCGCCCTGCGCTGCTGCCGAGGCCGCCCAGCACACACACATTGAATTAACAGCGGGAATGCCACTGATCTGCATGTACGTATGTTCGTCGGCCCTTCTGGTTCTTGTAAACAATCCTCTTAATGCATCGTCGTGTGCCCGTGTGAGACGATTACGGCTTTAGGGCCTGCATCAGCATGTGTGCGTTTGGGTTTGGTGTCTGCACGAAACGACAGCCAGGTAGGACGACCGAGGGTGGCGATGAACCTGGACACCGGCAGCCCCTGCCCTGGCTTCAAGGGCCCTTGTCGCCGCCGCAATTCGATTTTTTCACGCCCAGCAGCCTTTACACTGTGAGACACAATTCTCTCGTCCTATCAAGCTTCACTAAGCTTCGCGACAACTCAATCCATGCACTCTCCGTTCCTCACGTAGACACCGTTGCACAGACTCTGAAGCTACCACTCATTCATTGAGATCGTGTTGTTGGTGACTGCAGTGCAGCGGTCAACAGACATGATCGAAGTGGGTGGCAAATCTCCAGCGCGGCCGTGGAGCTGACCCCGCTGGCCCGGCTGGCATGGCTGGTGCAGGGCAGTCGCAGGCTTACCAGCCCGGAGTAACTGCTAGCATACGATCGGGGCCAGGTGAGACATTCTAAACGGCACTATGCACCTGTGTTCGTGCGTCAGCGCATGCAGCTGCTTCCCGAAAGAGGCAGTTGCAAACGTCGCTGGGCTCGTCTCATGCGTCAGCTGGCGTGGCTGCAGAGTGTCTCGTCCGTTCGGTCCTCAGAGTACGCAGACCAGCGTACAGTGGGTGGCGACTGACCAACGAGGCAGCAGGCACGCCGATTCTGGACAGAAGGGAAGGGGATGGCCGTCCGACGGCCTCCAGAACATTGTGCATACGTACCATTTACGAGAGCCCCGGTCATTGCTCTGCTTGGGAGCGTCCTGTCTGTCCCGACGGCGAGACCGTACGCCGCGCCGAAGTGCACGACGTATGCGACGCAGCAGGGGACGGCCAGGGGACGTACGGCACAGGGCAGGGGGATGGATGCCGGGTGCGCCGGGTCAAGGGCCGGAGTGCAGGGGAAGAGTTCCGTAGCGCCGTCTCTCCGCAGTGTCCGTTCGCTGGACTGTGCGCTCTGTGCGGCACCGTACGGGTTGTCTGTCACCCTTCGTTACCCCGATGTCCTTGCATGTCACCACGAGTGTCTCCTCTTGCCATGTGTTGCTGCCCCAGCCTGACCGGCTTCATCTTAATTCTGGTGAGACAGAGGCACGGAGCCGAGGGCGTCGGGTTCCGAGAGGCGTCCGACGGCCGAGGGGGCGCAGACCGGCTCTAAGCCAGATCCCCGTCCCCATTCTTCCCACTCCCTCTGTCTCAGCAATAGCAAAGCAATAACATTCTGCAAAGTCCCGAAGATGAAGAGAAAGTTCAGCTGGAATCCGCTCGGAACTCGCAAACTCGTGTGCGACAAGACAAGGGGACAGGGGCAGGTGTTACGGGTCTGAGGGTAAAGCGTGGTGCACGCTCGTAATCTCGCAATCGACTGAATGAAACGCGACGCGCCGACGCGCCCTAGGGCGTTAGGGGTGGAAGAGGTGGAAGGGTGCCCTCACGTGACATGCTAGAGACGTTGGAGGGTAGCTTTCCCACGACTGACAGTTCACAATCGTCTCCCACGGTGCCTCTCAGTGGCTCCTGTGTCTGCCAGCAGTACCGGTAGAGGAACAAGATCTTACAGCTTGTCAGGAATGGGTGGCTCGGAGCGTAGAGGTGTCAGAGACGCGTTGCTGTAGCTGCTGTCAAAACAGCTGTCGCTCCGACGTCTGGGCAGGTCTCCACGTACTCCACATC
Source organism: Trichosporon asahii var. asahii CBS 2479 (assembly GCF_000293215.1). Taxonomy (NCBI): domain Eukaryota; kingdom Fungi; phylum Basidiomycota; class Tremellomycetes; order Trichosporonales; family Trichosporonaceae; genus Trichosporon; species Trichosporon asahii. The sequence goes on from NW_014040915.1 coordinate 504,040, forward strand.
TGTCTCATCGCGCGACAGACATAGCCGCTACTACTCCTCCCCGTTCCGTAGGAGCGACACCACTGCGGGCTTGCTCCGCGCTCTCCGCGCTCTCCTCGATGATCGAGCTGTACAGACGTTGAACTTGCCACCCATATCTACAGCTTCTAGTACACGTAGTTCACGGAGGCATGCTCCACATCAGCTGCTTGTGAAGACAACCGCGGCGCTGCGTCATCAGTCTGTCGACTCGCGATAAGAGCTGGAACAGTTACATCACTGGCGAGATAGCACGGCTCGCCAAGACATCGTCTTCTCATGAACCACGTCTGTAGAGTATCTGGTGCTGACGAAAGCTTGTGAGTCGGCGAGAGCAGACGAGGACACCGTCAGCGACGGATGGGCCGCAGAGCTTCGCCGCATCTCGGCATTCGGTTCTGCACCCAGCAACACCCGGCACAGTCGGTGGCCGAAGTCGTCTGACTTTTCTGCTGCCGGTTGCTGGCGCGGGCTATCTTGGGCAGCATCACGATGGCGGAGTGGGAGCCCCGCCGGGCCCGTTGCACGCATGCAGGTACCGACAGGTGACGCACACGAGCACACTTGTCGTTCACACGCCATACAGACTGCCCCGCATCGTGACGTCTGATAGACTTGGCGATCGTGTCTGAGACCAATTCGCTGCCTTATCGGGTGTATCTGAGGGCGCACACTGGGCGTCGAAGAGCGGAACTGTGTTCGAATCCAGAATACCAGAAGCATGCACGCATGTCTTGCGCACAGACACCGAAGGCGTTGAGCGGACACGCAGTCCGCCGTGGCCGATGAATGCTCATGAGCTCGGCTGTATGCATCGCCGGCGCCTGTTGCTAGCAACCGATCTTTCATTCACTTGACTGAAGCTTACGCATTCACCCGCGATCGTGAGTTGTTGGGCGCCAAGCAGCTCCCCCACGCTTGCAGACGCATCAACAGCGGTGGGGATGCAGGACTGCCCGTTGACAGAGGTTCGCTTCCCGATCGCAACCGCATCGCATGGGGAACATGCATGTCGATTCGGCTATGGCCTACCCCATGTCAACAGCTGCATCTGAAGATGCCGCAATGCCGGCGGCCCACAGCCGCCTGCCGCCGGTTCGGGAGTCAGCAGATGACGGTGGCCCGCTCTGCCTCCGTGACCGCCTCCACTCTGTCACACGCCCGACTCGCCCGACGCTTCCTTAGACTCTCTTGTCCACTGCGGAGTTGGCTTGACAAGGGCGGCGCCGTCGTCGGAACGGAAGCAGCACGTGGCGATAAGCTACCTTTGTTGACACCGGTAACTGCCGAAGCGAGCCGGGTATGGATTGGACCGCGGCTGCAACGATGACTGCTCTCAGCTGATGCACCAACAGTGTTCGGGTAAAGAAGGACATCCACTGCCGCTACTGCCGCATACCCACGGCCTCGGTCCGACACATGGGCGCATGGGTGTCCTTAGTGCTAGTGCCAGAGGGTGATTTGGACGTGCCTTGGGCCTTATTAGCATATTCATTCAGTCGCCAAGCGAACGAAATTTCGTGAGAGATAAGGCCGCACCGGACACATACCCTCCCACCTTTTAAGACCTCCCCCACCGACACAACTTGGCTGCATATGTACCTGTGTTGGGGTATGCCCACATCGCAGGCCCAAGCTTGGTATGCCGAAGTCGGAGCGAGATAGAGCGCCTCAGGAAGGCTGGGATAAGCCAAAGTAGCCCGAGGACCAACGAGAGGGGGCCCATTTGGATGGGATTCTTTGGCACGCCCGGCTGCGACGCCACCTCTCCCGATCGCACGACGCTGATTGGCCAGACAGCGATCGCCCGTTATCAGTCGCGCGCAGCGGGCGGGAGCAGAGTGTAGCAGGATGGCTTCCAGCGAATCAGAGTGCGCCGGTCTCAATTAGCCGCACGCTTGCCGTGCTTACCGTACAGCCGGGGACAGAGTCAGTCCGCTTGACTGTAACTCTACCACTACAGGTTGGCTCTCGGTGAGAGGCGCACGCCGCGCGCCGCAAGCATGACTGGCTTGCGCCGGGCACATCGGGCATCTCGGGCGCAGATGCATGGCGCGGCTTGCGGCATGGATACGCGGTACCGATCTCGCCCTATGGCCTGTGGCCTCTGTCATGCTGTCACTGGCGGCCTGCCGTGGGCGCCGTGGGCTCTGGTTCCTTGCTGTGGGCTGCCGCCGGGTCAGCTAGCGAACGCCAGATTCCTTCCCGATAGGGAGGGGCTGAGACCTCTTAGACTAGTCGGGCGCAGAAGTCGGGCGGAGGCCCGCTCACTACGCTGCGAGAAAAGTCACATCCCCCCTTCTCTCTGGCGCTAATCGCTGCAGCGTTGCGATACCCATTCACTATCGCTCTCGCTTTCTCTTCATCACCGTTGTACACTCGCTCGAAAGTAGCTGGATCCAGATCGCGAGCTCACACACCGCCGACTGCCGCAACAACCCGCACGCCGCTCTTATTAACCACCTCCCTGCACTCTAGGGCCTGTGCGGCTCTTATCACTACCTGTGCGTTGCCAGCTGGGTCGTCGCCGCCGTCATCTCTGGTGGTGGTAGGTCAGACGACCTCGACCCTTGCATGCATCGAATGCATTGCTGACTACCTTCACAGACACACTAAACGTAACACCTTAACCCGCCAAGCTACCTGACTCTGCACGTAGGATGTGTGGTGTCGGGTTCATCTGCCACATCAAGGGCCATGGCAACCACAAAATCGTGAGCGATGCACGCAGCATCCTCTGCAACATGACCCATCGCGGCGCCAGTGAGTTCCGGCTAGCTCTTCTAGGAATGCGTAGCTGACAGTAACAGCCGGTGCCGATGCCCGCGATGGTGACGGAGCCGGAGTCATGACGGGTATCCCGCACGAGTTCTTCGTGCGCGAGGCGCCTCACTCGTTCGAGGCCAAGATTCCCGCCGAGGGCACGTACGCCGTCGGCAACGTGTTCCTGGACCCGCAGGACTGGGAGGCGCAGCAGAAGGTCTTCGAGGAGGTAGCGTCGAAGCTTGGTCTGCGCACGCTCGGTTGGCGCCACGTGCCGACCGACAACTCGATCCTCGGCCCCGCCGCGAAGAGCAAGGAGCCGCGTATCATGCAGCCCTTTGTGGTTCTCCGCAGCCACTACGGCGACGGGCTCGAGAGCGCCGACGGCGAGTTTGACGAGCAGTACTTCCAGCGTCAGCTCTATGTCCTGCGCAAGCAGGCGTCGCACCGCAACGACAAGTTTTACATTTGCTCCCTCACCCCGAGCAACATCGTGTACAAGGGTCAGCTGTCTCCCGTGCAGGTCTACAACTACTTCCACGACCTGAACCATGCGTTGTACTCGTCGCACTTTGCGTTGGTGCACTCGCGTTTCTCCACCAACACGTTCCCGTCCTGGGACCGCGCGCAGCCCATGCGCTGGGCCGCCCACAACGGTGAGATCAACACCGTCCGTGGCAACAAGAACTGGATGCGTGCCCGTGAGGGCCACCTCAAGTCTGAGAAGTTTGGCAACGAGCTCGAGCTTCTCTACCCTATCGTCGAGGAGGGCGGTTCCGACTCGGCCGCCTTTGACAATGTTCTCGAGCTCCTCGTCGTGAACGGTGTTCTCACGCTTCCCGAGGCTGTCATGATGATGGTCCCCGAGGCATGGCAGAACAACGACCTCATGGAGCCTGAGAAGAAGGGCTTCTACGCCTGGGCCGGCTCCATGATGGAGCCCTGGGACGGTCCCGCGCTTTTCACCTTCTCGGACGGCCGCTTCTGCGGTGCCAATCTCGACCGTAACGGTCTCCGTCCCTGTCGCTACATTGTCACCCGCGACGACATCATGATCTGTGCCTCCGAGGTCGGTACCATCTCAATCGACCCCGCCACGATCACGCAAAAGGGCCGTCTCAAGCCCGGACGCATGCTCCTCGTCGACACCAAGGAGGGTCGCATCGTCGACGACCGCGAGCTCAAGATGAGCGTCGCGAAGCGCCAGCCGTTCCAGGCCTGGTACGAGTCACAGGTGATTCAGCTGCCCGACGTGGTCCGCCGCGTCCAGCGCTTCGAGGACATTGGTGTCAAGCTCGACGCCTCGCCTCTTGCGTCTGACCCCCGCGTGCTCGCCTTTGGCTTCACCCTGGAGCAGCTCAGCATGCTCATGATGCCCATGGTCAACGAGGGACACGAGGCGCTCGGTTCGATGGGTAACGACGCCGCCCTCGCGTGTGTTTCCAACCAGGCCCGTAGCATCTACGACTATTTCCGCCAGCTCTTCGCGCAGGTCACCAACCCTCCCATTGATCCCATTCGTGAGGCCATCGTCATGTCGCTCGAGACCATGGTCGGTCCCGAGGGCAACCTGCTCGAGATGCGCTCGAGCCAGTGCCACCGCCTGCACCTCAAGTCGCCCATCCTCACCATTGAGGAGATGAACGCCATCAAGAGCATCCAGACCAGCACCTCGGACTGGAACGCCAAGGTCATCGACATCACCTTTGACAAGGGCGAGGGCCTCCCCGGCTATCACGCCGCGCTCGAGCGTGTCCGTCAGCAGGCTCTCGAGGCTGTCAACGAGGGTTACAAGATTGTCATCCTCTCCGACCGCCTGACCGGCCCCAACCGAGTGCCCCTTTCGGCTCTTCTCGCTACTGGAGGCGTGCACCACCACCTCGTCAAGCAGAAGAAGCGCTCCGACATTGCCATCATGGTCGACACGGCCGAGGCGCGCGAGGTCCACCACATGTGTGTCCTCGTCGGCTATGGCGCGGACGCCGTCTGCCCCTGGCTCATGATGGAGATGATCCACAAGATTGAGCGCGAGGGCATGGCCAAGGACGACCAAACGGCCGAGACGCTCATTGACAACTACCGCAAGGCCATCAATGAGGGTATGCTCAAGGTGCTCTCCAAGATGGGTGTGTCGACGCTTGCATCGTACAAGGGTGCGCAGCTCTTCGAGGCCCTCGGTATCCACAAGGAGGTCGTCGACGAGTGCTTTGTCGGCACCGCTTCGCGCGTGCAGGGCGCGACCTTTGACCTGCTCGCAATGGACGCGTTCGAGTACCACGAGCGCGCATGGCCGACGCGCGCCATCTCGCGCATCCCCGGCCTCCCCGAGTCGGGCGAGTACCACTACCGCAACGGCTCCGAGAAGCGCATCAACGAGCCCGCCTCGGTCGCTTCGCTGCAGGACGCGGTGCGCCAGAAGAACCAGGCGGCGTACGACTCGTACTCGAAGAACTCGCACGAGGCGATCAAGGCCGCAACGCTCCGCGGCATGCTCGACTTTGACTACGACAAGGCGCAGAGCGTGCCCATCGACCAGGTCGAGCCGTGGAACGAGATTGTGCGCCGCTGTGTCACCGGCGCCATGTCGTACGGCTCCATCTCGATGGAGGCGCACACCACGCTCGCGATCGCCATGAACCGTCTCGGCGGCAAATCGAACACAGGCGAGGGTGGTGAGGACGCCGAGCGCTCGCTCCCCATCCCCGGTCCCGGACAGGGGCAGGAGGGTACTCCCTACCGCCACTCGATGGAGCTGCAGCCCGAGTGGGACTCGCGCCGCTCGTCCATCAAGCAGGTCGCCTCGGGCCGCTTCGGCGTTACCTCCAACTACCTCGCCGACTCGGACGAGCTCCAGATCAAGATGGCCCAAGGCGCCAAGCCCGGAGAGGGCGGTGAGCTCCCAGGCCACAAGGTCTCGGCCTCTATTGGTCGCACGCGTCACTCGACGCCTGGTGTGACGCTCGTTTCGCCCCCGCCTCACCACGACATTTACTCGATCGAGGACCTGAAGCAGCTCATCTACGACCTCAAGTGTGCCAACCCCCGCGCCCGCGTCTCTGTCAAGCTCGTCTCTGAGGTGGGCGTTGGCGTTGTTGCTTCTGGCGTCTCGAAGGCCAAGGCCGACCACATCGTCATCTCCGGACACGACGGTGGTACCGGTGCGGCTAAGTGGACTTCCATCAAGTACGCCGGTCTGCCGTGGGAGCTCGGTGTCGCCGAGACCCACCAGACGCTCGTGCTCAACGACCTCCGTGGCCGCGTCACTGTTCAGACCGACGGCCAAATCCGTACCGGACGCGACATTGCCATCGCCACTCTGCTCGGCGCTGAGGAGTGGGGCTTCGCGACCACTCCGCTCATCGCCATGGGCTGCATCATGATGAAGGCTTGTCACAAGAACACTTGTCCCGTCGGTATCGCGACCCAGGACCCCGAGCTCCGTGCCAAGTTCGCGGGCCAGCCCGAGCAGGTCATCAACTTCTTCTACTACGTCATTGAGGAGCTCCGCGCGATCATGGCCAAGCTCGGTATCCGCACTATCAACGAGATGGTCGGTCGCGCCGACCTCCTCAAGGTCGACGAGTCGCTGCGCACCCCCAAGACGGCCCACCTCGACCTCTCGCCGATCCTCACTCCCGCCAAGCCTCCTCGCGAGGGCGTCGCCACTTACCGCGTGCGTCCCCAAGACCACCGCCTGTATGTTCGTCTCGACAACAAGTTCATCGACGAGGCCGAGCCCGCGCTCTCCAAGGGTCTGCCTGTTGAGATCGACTGCGACGTTGTCAACACTGACCGTGCCCTCGGCGCTACGCTCTCGTACCACGTGTCGAAGCGCTACGGCGAGGCTGGTCTTCCGCGCGATACCATTCGCATCAACATGAAGGGTTCGGCTGGTCAGTCGATGGGTGCGTTCCTCGCCCCTGGTGTCACCATTGAGCTCGAGGGCGACGCCAACGACTACGTCGGCAAGGGTCTCTCTGGCGGCCGCATCATTGCGTATCCCTCCAAGAAGGCGCAGTTCAAGGCTGAGGAGAACATCATCATCGGCAACGTGTGCTTCTTCGGTGCCACTAGCGGCCAGGCGTTCATCAGCGGTATCGCTGCCGAGCGTTTCGCCGTACGCAACTCTGGTGCCACTCTCGTCGTTGAGGGAACTGGCGACCACGGTTGCGAGTACATGACTGGCGGTCGTGTTGTCGTCCTTGGTCTCACCGGCCGCAACTTTGCCGCCGGTATGTCGGGCGGAATCGCCTACGTCCTCGACATGTCGCACTCGTTCGCGCCCAAGGTCAACATGGGCACGGTTGAGCTCGGCAAGGTCTCTGACCCGCATGAGATCGCCGAGCTCCGCTCGCTCATCGAGGAGCACCGCCACTACACTGGCTCGGAGATTGCCGATCGCGTCCTGCGCAACTTCCACCACTTCCTGCCCATGTTCGTCCGCATCATGCCGCTCGACTACAAGCGTGTCCTCGAGGAGCAGGCAGCCGCCGCGCTCGAGGAGAAGAAGAAGCAGAGCCACATCGACCTCATCCCGTCCACGACCGCTTCGCAGGTCGACCTCGCCGCCCCCGGCGTTGACCCTGTTCTGCCCGGTGCCATGGCGCGCCTCCGCCTCAACAAGCCCTCGGAGACGGACACGCCGCACACGACGCCCAACTCGCCCCGCCTCGAGCCCGCCGTGCTCGACATGGAGGACGCGATGCTCGACGAGGACCAGTACAAGGCGCGCGCGAGCAAGCTCGACAAGGTCCGCGGCTTCATGAAGTACAAGCGCCTCAACGAGGCGTACCGCCCCCCGCGCAAGCGTGTCAAGGACTGGAAGGAGATCTCGAACCGCCTCTCCGAGGCCGAGCTCAAGCAGCAGACCGCCCGCTGCATGGACTGCGGCCTGCCGTTCTGCTCCGCCACGAACGCAGGCACCGGCGGCGGATGCCCCATCTCCAACGTCATTCCCAAGTTCAACACGCTCGTCTTTGAGGGCAAGTGGAAGGAGGCCTGGGAGCGTCTCATGCGTGAGTACCACTGAGCAGTGTGGCGAATTCAGATGCTGACGTAATCACTAGTCACCAACAACTTCCCCGAGTTCACTGGTCGTGTCTGTCCCGCCCCTTGCGAGTCGTCATGCGTCCTGGGCATCAACGAGCTCCCTGTTGGCATCAAGTCTGTCGAGGCCGCTATCATCGACAAGGCTTGGGAGATGGGCTGGATGGTTCCCAACCCTCCGCCACAGCGTACCGGCAAGAAGGTGGCGATTATTGGCTCAGGACCCGCCGGTCTTTCCGCCGCCGACCAGCTCAACAAAGCCGGACACCTCGTCACTGTTTACGAGCGCTCCTCTGTCATCGGCGGCATTCTTAGTGAAGGCATCCCGAACATGAAGCTCGACAAGGCCGTGGTCAAGAGGAGAGTGCAGTTGATGGCCGATGAGGGCGTCGAGTTCGTGACGGACACAGAGGTCGGGATCAATGTGGAGGCTTCCGCGATCAAGGCCGGTCGCGATGCTGTGATCATCGCTACAGGCGCGACCATCCCTCGAGACCTCAAGATTCCTGGCCGCGACTCTCAAGGCGTGTACATGGCCATGGACTTCCTTACGTTCAACACGAAGTCGCTGCTCGCTTCGAACCACGAGGACGGCAACTACATCAACGCCAAGGGCCTTGACGTCATCGTCATTGGAGGAGGCGATACCGGTGAGTACCTGCTGCCTGCATTCATCTAACCTTCAGGAAATGATTGCATCGGTACCGCAGTCCGCCACGGTGCCAAGAGCGTCATCAACTTTGAACTGCTTCCGCAACCCCCGACTGCGCGCGCCAGCAACAACCCTTGGGTAAGTCAATGCAGAGCCACGTAGCTGACAATCTGCCCGGCTACGCCCGCATTCGCCGCATCGACTACGGACACCAGGAGGTCATGGCCTACACCCAAAAGGATCCGAGAGAGTACTGCGTTCTCACGAAGCGCTTCATATCCGACGACCAGGGCAACCTGACTGGCATCGACACGGTTCGCGTCGAGTGGGAGAACATCAGCGGCCAATGGAAGATGGAAGAGATCAAGGGCACCGAGAAGACCTACTCCTGTCAGCTTGCACTGCTCGCCCTGGGTTTCCTCGGGCCTCAGAAGGAGGTCGCCGAGGCATTCGCCGTCAAGCAGGACGCTCGCACTAACATTCAGACGCCTACTGGGGTACGTAGAGCGAGCCAAACGGCGCTGACCATCGCAGGGCTTCTCTACTACCGTGCCAGGAGTTTTCGCTGCAGGCGACTGCCGTCGCGGACAATCGTGAGTAACCGATCGCCACCTCCACCTCCACCTTCACCTACCCCGCATTACCCCGCACCCTCCACCACACCTCCACGCACACCACCCACACTCCTTCTTACGACCTCCTACACATCCCTCCTTCGTCCCAGACCTCTCCTACATGCTTCAAACATCGAAGAGAATGCTAACAAAGCGTAGCTTGGTAGTATGGGGCATAAACGATGGGAGACAGTGCGCCGAAGAAGTTGACGCTTTCCTCATGGGCAGCACTCGCCTCCCACACCAGGGAGGCATCCCCGGCCGCTCCTGGGTCCCTCCCCGCGCCAGCAAGACTCCCGGCCAGGCGAACGGCAACGCAAGCGACTCGGACTCGGGTCTTGAGCCGGAGGTGGTCTCCAAGTCCGACGCCGAGTCGGACGGCTTCAGCGCGGAAGCCGAAAGCGAGGCAGTCGCTGCCTGAGCGGCGAGACGCACAAGGTGGCGCCGCGTCCCGTGGCACGGCGCTGATAACAGGATAAGATAAGTAAAAGTATACCGACCCGCAAGAGTGCGGGCATGTGCAGAAGTTAAGTCTGGTCTAGAGCCCATGACGAAGTTGTATGCATTCATTCGTGTGACGTTTCGAAGGGTGCTTAGGAGCCACTACCCGAGAACAGCCATTGAGACGCTGCCGCCTCGTCAGTAGTCAGTGGTCAAGTACATCCCAGTACACCAAACGAGTATCTCTTCTGAAGAATGATATTGACGCAGTAGCGAGTCAGCATACATGTCAGGGTACTCGCAGACTCGCACCCGCGCGAGCGGTGGCGTCTTCACCCCTCGCCGAAGGGAGACATCGGTCGCGTGGCCCAATGGCAAGGCGTCTGACTACGACTCAAGGGCCTCACGGGGATCCAACTGAGCGTACCCATCAGGAGATTGCGGGTTCGATCCCCGTCGTGACCTTTCTTTTTGCGTTCATAATGCATGCAGAGATGTGTAGAAAAGAGTTAGAGTTGGAAGAGAAGTCGGACGGGTGTGAGGAGTTGGCGAGTGGTTTGCTGGTGGTGGACTTGGCAGGTGGAGGTGGAGGTTAGTGGCTGAAATATAGCTCTGTGTGAGCCGCGAGAACTCGTCACCTCTCTCCTTACGCACGTCTTTAGCTCATCAAGAGCTCCGAGCCCCTGGGAGAGCAAGGGAGGCCAGCATCGGTCGCAATAAGCCCGTAGACGGGATCGTTCTTAGCACCTCCGCGGCCACCCCGCGGCGGTGCCACATCCCCCTCACTCAAGTCTCCTCTGCTTCTCATCCCACTTCGGTCTTGCCCAAGTTTACGACTCTCACATGACCAAAGCGTGTAACTCTCCGCTTCCCAGGGTGTGCCGAGGCAGCGTGTCACCGTCATGCGTAAGACCGGGATAGCCGCGCCTTTAGCTTCAGCTGCACTGAAATCCTCATGTTGACATTGCGAGGGTGTATATTACGTGATTGTCCTTACCCCAGACATGACGCCGCTGAGCGCGAGCGGCATGGCGCGCAAGGCACAAACAAACGGACCCCCACCCGCACTCTGCTTTCGTCCACCTCACTCACTCCTTTGCCTGTTCGGGGCACACCTGTCTTCCTTTTGCTCTATCACCTGTCGACTTCTTACTCCTTATCACCTAGCGACAACCCAACTTTATGCCCACGCTCCGGGAACAGATCGCGCTGAAACGCGCCGAGGCGCGCAACAACTCCCCCGCGAAGTCTAGGCCCGGCACGCCTGCGCGGGCTAGCACTCCCCTCCGCGCCAACAGCCCCTTCGGAGCGAGCTCGACTGGCTTCGGTGGAGGATTCGGCGGTGGAGTCGGCGACGACGTCCTCGAGGACAAGAACGTGTCGGGGCAGATCGCTAAGGCCCGCAGGACCGGTGAGTCCGAGACCTAGCTTGGGCCAGCTTGGCGCCCTGGTGCTTCAGCGCTCGCCGCACGCTCCGTCACTCCGGGAGCCCGAGCCGCGCTGATCAGCGCCTGGCATCCTTTGCTGCGCTCCTTCCGCTAACCCCACAGGTAAGCTCGACATCGCGCTCCTCGAGCTTAAGGCGCTCCCGCACGAGCTGTTCACCGACCTCCTCGGTCTGCCGGAGGATGAGCTCAGCAACCCTCCCCCCAAGCCGGCGAAGAAGGATGACCGCGTCCGCGCCCCGGGGATCGAGGACTCGTTCTCGCGACTCGGATTTGGCGGTGACGAGTCTGACGAGGACTCGCGCTCCATCGTGTTCAACCAGCCGCGGCCGCAGGGCAAGTGGGTCGAGCCCGAGGAGCTGACCTCGTTCAAGGCGAACGGGAATATGCTGAAGGAGATCGACCTAGAGGTCGGTCTGTTTGGCGGCATCAAGAGCCTGGACGTGAGTTATGTATCTCTGGAAACAACTGACGCCCAGCTTCACGGAAACCAGCTGTCCAAGCTTCCGAACGCGCTCGCCGATCTGCTACAGCTTGTCCGCGTCGACCTCTCGTAAGCTTGTCGGTTTTTGAAGAGCTGACATCAGGCAAAACGCCTTCACAGATATCCCGCCGCCACTGCAGCTGCTCCCCGCGCTCGAGTCGATCAACCTGTCCGACAATGCCGTCTCCACCATCGACCTGACACACCCCGTCAAGCCGTCCGAGGAGGGCCTGTCCTACGGCACAGGCTTCCTCGTTTCTTATTTCGAGCGCCAGAGCAAGCAGCCGAAGCACGCCTTCCCCGCTCTCCGCGTTCTCAACCTCGCGAACAACTCGCTGACCTGCGCGGCCGTGCAGGGCTTGGGTGGAAAGGAGCCTTTGAAGATCCGCGTGCTGACGCTGTCGAACAACCATCTCGAGGGCGAGCTGGATGCTACTGCCGTTGGTGCGGCCCGTATGCCGGAGCTGCAGTCGCTCGTGCTCTCCGGAAACAAGGCGCTTGATGCCGTTGATGGCGAGCTCGCGCCGGGGTGCAATGTCGACATGGAGGGCTGCAAGCTGGGGGCTGTCGGTGCGGCCGCCCCTGGTGGCAGCTTATCGGGCTCAACGTCCGAGCCACCGACCAAGCCTGCCGGGGACGCGTATGTTCCCGCCGCGGGAGGACCGAGTGACGTGCCCGAGCCGGACTGCACCATTCCGTTCGTGACCCACCCAGCGGCCACCTTCGATGGAGAGCCCCTCCCTGTCACCATGGACGTCTACCTCCCGCCGGCCGAGACGCCTGTGCCCGCGAAGGGCTTCCCGGTCATCATCTGGTGGCATGGCGGCGGTCTGCTGCAGGGCAACAAGGAGAACCTCCCGCCGCATCTGCGGCGCCTGCCGAGAAAGACGCTCGGCGAGGCCGGCGACCACTGCGTCCTCATCTCGCCCAACTACCGCCTGTCGCCGCAGGCGCCCATCCTCGATGTGCTCGCCGATGTCGACTCGGCGGTGAACTACACGAGGACGAAGCTGAATGCCCGTCTCGAGGCGCTGGGCAAGGACGCGCGTGTTGACCCTTCACGCGTCGTGCTTTCAGGCGGTAGCGCTGGAGGCTACCTCGCGCTCATGGCCGGTCTCCCCGTCGCTCCAAGGTCAAGCGACGCCGACGTTGGCGGCTACCGCGGCGCCGGTGCCTCGTCCTCGGCGGCCCCGTCAACGCCATCACGCTACGGCGCCGGCGCCAGCACGAACGATACCTGGGCGCCGCGCGGCATCGGCGCCTTCTACCCGATCACGGACCTGACGCACGAGTTCTGGGCGACCAAGACGGACCCGGTGCCGTGGTGGGGCTCGTCCGTGCCCGAGTCAGCAGCCGAGCCGCACCTGAACCCGCGCGACGCGCCCGTCGCCACCGCCGTGTCGGGCGGCCCCCGCTCCATTCTCTACCCCTACATGCTGCAGCATGCGCTTTTCCCGCGCCTGCTGTTCCTGAACCAGCGCTCGCGCGGCCACGGGCTCGACGGCTACCGCCCGTCACCCGAGACGCTCTCTGTCACGAAGAGGCTGAAGGATCTGGGCGCTGCGGGCGGCAAGCGACCACCCGTCTACGTCGTGTATGGAAGTATCGACGACAAGATCCAGCCGCTCGAGGAGAGTGTGGAGATCCTGAAGAGCACGGGAGAGACGGAGGTGCTCGTCATTCCTGGCGCGGACCACGCGTACGACGAGGACCCGAACGAGCAGGCCGAGGGATTCGTCGAGTGGCTCGAAAAGATCATCTAGGCCGAACCGCGCAGCGGCGAGGCAGTACCGGTTTACAGCCGCGTAGTGCGAGACGGAAGTCCGCGCGCTGAGTGACGAGGGCCGAGGCGGGGAGGTAGAAGCATAGAAGCATTATCCGTAGCATACAGGCAGATCCTAATCAAAACGTGCATGCATTCGCGTGCCCTTGTGCAGGAACTATGGAGTGTTGACCATGAGGGCGCCCCCCTGGCTCTACAACTGGTGTGTGAAGCCCAGCCTCAGCCTGCGCGTCTTACGCATCGTGCATGCGTGCAGCCGTTGAATCACGGATGGCTGGAGTGTCACGGCGCGCCTGGCCTCCTGGAGCGACTCGCCACCAGAGGCGGAGACGGGGTGGTTAGATCAGGTCAATGCCGCCTCCACCCTTCCACTAGGCGTGCTAGACGGACTAGACGCTGGTACGCTGACGACCCTACGCCGAACCAAACACCACGAACGACGTTACAGTGTCAAGCGTCGTCACCCACCCATCCATCCCTGTCGCACATGTTGCGCCCTGTCGCACGATCACCGCTACTTCTGGCCCACACCGTCCTAGGAATATAGGGATCATAGGGGCACGGACACGGGGGCGCGGACAGACTACTAGGGCCTGAGCCCTTGCTGCGTGCTGCGCGTGATCTTGAGTTCACACCGTCACTTGCCATCATACCTGTTTTCCTCTTTACATATACCCATACGCATACGCATACGCAACTTGCTTTCATCCTCTCATCTCCCGGCTCTACTCCTACTCGTACCCCTATCCGTACACGTACCGTACACGTACCTTGTCCTGCCCCGCGCCCTCGCTCTGCCTGCGCCCCTCTGTCCAGCACCATCAACATCAGCACCATCAGCATCATCGGCATGTCCGCCGCCAGCGCTAGCTCGACTTCACAGCTTACGCTCGCCCAGACCCTCTCCTCTGGCCTGAAGCGCAAGCTCCTCCCGACCCACATCGAGGGTATTCCCGTCTCGAAGATCACGTCCGCGCAGACGGCGCCAGTGTCGCCAAAGGACCGACCCATCGTGTCGCCTAAGCGCTGCCAGACTGGCCAGGTGAGCTCACCGGTACTTGCTTTGAGCTGACAGACAGACCTCGTCTTCGCCTTCTCCCTCTTCCGCTTCGGCACAGGCAGTGTCGGGGAGCAAGGACGTGGACATTGACGACGACGACGACGACGACGACAGCGACGACGACATCGTCATCCTCATGTGAGCCCGCACTCACTCCCAAGAATCCCTAGACACTGTCCCCAATCTGTAATTTTAGTTGTACCACCGATGTATTCCTAGACCCCCGATGTCCTGCTGCAGCGCCGCCGTGCTAATCTAGTGCATTGATGAGTGGTTCCAGAGGTTCCAGTGGGGGGCTACAGACAAAACTGCCCATCAGCTGGCAATCACAAACGGTCAGCTCACCTTCATCGATCATTCCGCTTAGGCGAGGGGGGTGATGAGCCTGTATGTCAGCTACTGGGGCCGAAGAAGAGAAGAGCTGGCTATTGCAGGTGGGACATCCTGCTGGCGCAGGATACCCCTTCGCCACGACTCACTTGATGAGCGAGGGCTGGGGGCTCGAGTTAGAGTAGCCGATCCAGATGATGAGCGGGAGCCAGCCGACGGTAATGGCGGTCTGGGGTTAGCTAGTTCTCGTTGGAGGTGAAGCTCGTAGAGAGCATATCCAAAGGGTGAAGAGGGAAGGGAATGGGGAACGGGGAAGAGCGGCAAGCGGAAGGATGAGTGGTCGAGATGCCTCGAATGCCTTGACGAGACAGCATGAGCTCAGCGATGGGACTCTGAGACTCTGACAAACGACACAGCGAGTCGATGGCGGGTACGATACTGAATGAGTCGATGAGCGAGAGGAGACGGAAGCAGGAGACGGGGGAAGACATCGCGGTTGTCGATCCACCCGGTCAGAACCGTGTCTTGAGCCCTCTCTTCAAACGCGAAAGCTCGCAAGACAATCCCGAGTCCGTAAAGATCGTCGAACAGCTCGCTTTCAGGCCCATTTGTGGTGCAATGTGGCGAAGGAAATCGATCGCCGCCGGTCGAAAGCCGCAGTCGCAAGCCGAAGTCGAACCTCATCCAGTCGTCCTTCCCTCGTTCCCACTAATGTCCTTGCGTTCTCCGTTCCCTCTCCACGCCCTTCTGAACACTTCGGTGCACTCGATAGCGGCTGGAATCCTTCTCGACGATCATCGGAGAAAACTAACCTTGGCAACACTGTCTGTCAGCTACTTCTCAGCATGGTCAGAGCTGCAACCCACCCGATAGCAGCGTTAACGCGGTCCTTGGTCTCGTCGGAGAAGGCCATTTTTGTTAATTATCAGTTGACTAGAAGTTGATAAGGAGAAGAAAGGTAGCGGCGGCGAACGGTGGATGATGAGAAAACAATGTCCGGCGCCGGTCTGCGGCGAGCGACTCTTGCATTAGGTGGGAGGGGTGAAAAAGTGGCGAATCCAAGCGCACGTAGACCCGCCGAGGTGGGCCCCGCACTCCCCTTGCGCATCCTTTCATCTCGTTGATAGTCGTGCTTGCTCGTCCGATGCATACGCTCACTCATTGCTCGTGATTGCTGGCCTCGCTGTGCTCACTGAGCTCACGTGGAACTGGGACTTTTACTGCATTGACTTCTATCTTTCTTCTTACTTCTTACGTTCTCGGGCAGCACCCTCTATGGATAGGCTGGTGGTACAGGCTCGGCGCGCCCTTTTGATACCTGACTGCTGACTCTAGACTACTGACTTACTCTAACTATCGGCACGGGTCGACACATAACACACCCGCGTTCTCGCTCCATGCGTAGCCCCACTCGGCGAGGAACTGCTTGACGCTGTTCGCGAGGCGCACCTTGCTCGCGCCGCGGGCCGGGTCCTGCTGACCCACGTGCTTTTCCTCGCCGACGACGATGTACGCGAGACCCCGGTAGTGCTCGCGCTCGAGCTCGGCAAGGAAGTGGCTCGCGAGCTCGGCGCCCTCCGAGCCGTGCAGCGTGTGCAGGTCCAGGAGACACTCGGTGCGTTCCTCGGACGACAGGCGATCACCACCCGGCGATCACCACCCGGCACCTTGCCGGCCGAAGCCACACCGAGGACGACACCGAGGCCCGAGCCGCACTCCTTGCCCCGCTCGGTGCGGTCACGCGGGTCATCCGACCACGACGGGTCCCGCTTACGCACCGCACGCTGCGCGTCGTGCATGCGGTCCTTGACCAAGGCATTGGCCGCCTCGGCCGCCTCGTGCAGCATCTTCTCGTTGAGAGCCTTGCCCTCGCGCGAGAAGCGTTTTGCAGCGGCGCCATCGCCGCGACGGAACGCGTCCGCCGCGCGGGCCAAGCGCCGCGCGGGCCAAGCATGCGTTGCGGGCGTGACCGAGGCGGATCGACGCTGCGCGCGCCGTCATGTACTGCTCGTTCGCCGCCGAGCCGGTCGCCAGCGTCGGAAGGAGCGTGGGCGCGTGCAGCTTGACACGGTTCGAGGGGCGCGGCACGACGGGCACTGACGCCGGCGCGTTGTTGGGGGTCCTGTCCCCGCCAAGCGGACCTTGACCTTGGGCAGACACCATGCGAGGCTGGGCACCAGTGACATGGATGACGCCAGCAGGTGGCGGGGCGGGGGCCGGGCGCTTCACCGCATTGGCAAAGCGGTTGCGGGCAGGATCGAAGCGTCCAACGTGACGGTTCAAGCGCGCGGCAAGCAGGTCTGGGAAGTCGTCGCCGCCGCCACCGCCGTGGTTGGCACCGTAATGACCTTGGATCGGAGGCGTTCCGGGGATCGAACCGCCGGGCGAGTCAAGGTTCATGCGGCCCATGGACGAGTTCAGCTGGTTCGGATCCATGTTGTTCGGAAGGTTGTGCATGAACCTGAGCATGGGTCAGTGAATGACCGAGATTAGCAACTCACTCGCAGCTCAGGCCTTTGGCGCAGTGGCCCCGCAACCAGAAGCGACACAGCGCACGGTCCAGATCGTGACTGGGAGAGGGTCAGTGATCAATGACGAAAGTGTAAACAAACCTGAACCTGCAGTCCGAACGACGGCATTCTCCGTTAAGGAAGTACCGACACATCCGGGTCGGGCCAGTGTTACGGGGTCCTCCCATGCCCGAGTTCACATTGCCGCCCAAGCCACGGCCTCCCTGTTGGAAGTATCCGGGACCAGGAGCATGCTGAGGCCCACCTCGCCCATCAATACCAATCAGAGGTCGCGGCGAGTTGATGCGCTGTGGCGTCGAGGCACCTGAGCGTGGGTGAGCATACTGCGCCACGAGCATGGCCATTGCTGCCTCAAAGTCGTAACCTG
Organism: Trichosporon asahii var. asahii CBS 2479; assembly: GCF_000293215.1. Lineage (NCBI taxonomy): Eukaryota > Fungi > Basidiomycota > Tremellomycetes > Trichosporonales > Trichosporonaceae > Trichosporon > Trichosporon asahii. The sequence goes on from NW_014040915.1 coordinate 521,574, forward strand.
CACGGTGCAGTGCGTCCTCGAGCTGCACACGAGGAACGGTCGAGAACACAGACGACAAGACATCCAGAGGCGTCATGCCTGACGGGGGAGCGTTAGGGTCGTCCTCCGCATCTGCCGAAGACTTCGACTCGTACGACGTAGACGCCTGCGAGCCGTAAGGTGTAGCCAGCGGACTTCCTGTAGGGTGGAAATCGTGGTTGGCACCACCAAACGTTGGCTCGAATGGCTTGGCGTGCGAGTTGAGGCCCGAATCGTTCTGGTGGTGCAGTTTGGGGAGACCGGAGCCGAACGGAGAGAACTCCTCGTCGTCTTCCTCGTCGGGAACTACACCCCGGCTGGCCGGGCGAGCCGTCATTGCAGGCGAAGCGAACATGTCACCAGCCAGCTTGGCGTGCGTGCGAGTCGGGGTGCCCAGCGGAGAGTGGAAGGGACTCGAGGGGTCGCTAATGATCGGAGCTGCCATGATACGACCCGACCCGGTGCGTACCATGCTTTGACCAGCACCGAAGGCGTACGGGCTCGCGGACCTCGAGGTAGGCTCCGCATCGCGCCACGGGTCGGCACTGGGGGTGAACCCAATCGTAGCATTGCTCAGGTTGCGGGTCGCCGGGCCGCCAGTCGGGTTAAACGTCGCCGCCTTCACGTTGAGAGCCTGACGGGGAGAGGTTGACGGGGACACAGGAGCGCTGCTAGACGAGTCGACGCGACCCAAAGCCGATGGACCATGCGACGAGGTCGGAGTTGCTGCTCCTGAGCCCGCAGGGGAGTGTGGACGTGCGAGAGGGGTGCGAACACGGAGTGTGCCTACACCAGTGGGCGTGTAAGGCCGGCGGATACGGGTGGGTGTGAAAGCCCCTGCCTGATAAGGTACACCACTCAGGTCATCTGATATCAGCTCGGCATCGTTCAAGAACAACAAACGCACCTCTGTGACGGTGCATGCAGTCGAGGCAGACCTGGTCCATAATCGTGTCGTCCTGAGGTCAGTCTGGGACGCCTTGGAACAATAGGGAATTCCGGAACGCGTGCTTACCTTTCCGAGGTCTCCCATAGGACTACGCAACAGGTCCTTCACGTCTTCCTCCTGCTCGTTGTCGAGGAGCTCGATAATCTTGCGGACGATGTCTTCTTTCTCCTCACGAGTCGGACCCGCTGTGCGGTTGCCGTTCGAGCTGGTGTTGGACCGGGGTGCCTTGGGTTGGCCATCCTCATCGGCTGAGCTCGCGGTCTCGTTGTGCTCCGAGTGGCCGTCGGTGTGGTGGTGATCATCGTCGTCGGAATCGGATTCGCCTGAAGACGAAACGCTCAGAGGGTGTTGGCCACTCGCGTTACGGGTAGCAAGACTGGTGACCAACATTTTGAACACATAATGTGCTAGGTGGGGGTTGGTATCGAGGACCGACTGGTCCCCGCCCGATTTGGATGCCATCGTGATTCACGAGTATGGCGGATGCGGAAAGAGGAATGGTTGGGAATGCAAGCGAGTTTGGTGAGAGACGAGGGCGAGTATGCCGACAGCGGGGGAAACGAGGCTGGTGTGTTGATTCAGCAGCAGGCGTCGGAGAAGGGTGTGGGAGAGTGGGTGGCGGTCTACGTGTACGGTGTACGGTATGAATGAGGCGCTGCCAGAGGACGTGGGAACGCCAACATGCACGGACAGAGACCGATACGTTAGACAGAGGGGATGCCGTCGGGAGGGATAGGGGAGGTGGTGAGGACGAGGAAGGAGGTGACAGAGGGATGGGGGGTGATAGCGGCAGATGCTGGACGAGTCTACGGTTCGCTAGGCTCAATGGTCACACACTGGCTGGCTGGGCTGGCTGGGCTGGCTGGCTGCACGGCTGTAGGACAGGCTGGAATCCTTCTCGACGATCATCGGAGAAAACTAACCTTGGCAACACTGTCTGTCAGCTACTTCTCAGCATGGTCAGAGCTGCAACCCACCCGATAGCAGCGTTAACGCGGTCCTTGGTCTCGTCGGAGAAGGCCATTTTTGTTAATTATCAGTTGACTAGAAGTTGATAAGGAGAAGAAAGGTAGCGGCGGCGAACGGTGGATGATGAGAAAACAATGTCCGGCGCCGGTCTGCGGCGAGCGACTCTTGCATTAGGTGGGATGACGTTAATTGGGAGGGGCACATAACATCTCGTCATTGGTTCATGTCGCCAGTCCTATGAGGTCGCAGCATCCGACCAGCCCAGAGCTAATTCCAGGTGGAGGTCCGTCCAAGCTACTGCCTTGCTCCTGCATCCGCGATCGATCGCCTTTGAATCTGTCGAGGGTCGCGCCAGGACCAGGGCACGAGTGCTTGCATCTACGGACATGTGCTCACCCCCTCACCTCACCTCCCACCGCGCCTGCATTTCAGCCCCGCTGCTTGCTGCGCCTAAGCCATTATTATGTCTTCCTGCACAGCAAATTTCGGAGCACATCGCAGTCATCCAGTCCACTGCTTGCACAACTCGGCATTCACCCTCAGGATCTCAAACCCAGATCAGGACAACGCCATGTGGTGATCGCGAGTGACCCTCTCACCAACGCGCCGCCGCCGTCTTACGTATCCGCTACCCCGCACTGCGTCGACGCGGGGTATACATCTGCCGCCAGCTAGCACTGTCATCACCCGGCTCGTTCGTCTCCACCGCTCTATTCCGCAACCACTTTTCAACCTCGCCTCTTTCGGCACCGCTGCACCAGCAAGCATACCCCACAGCTCTTGGCACGACCAGCCAAGAGTCGATATACCATGACTGGTTCCGACAAAGAGCCGGGCAGCCCCTCGGACCACCACCACCATCATCATGTCTCCATCTCCGCTCTCCGCAACAAGTTTGAAACTTTGGCTCACGACACCCGCGACTATGTGAGCAAGTCGCGACCGGTATCACCGAGGCCACCAGCGACACCAGCAGCCGACCACTCTGCCGAGGCAACCGCACCTCACGCGGTCGATCCTCCCCTCGCTGATGAGCCGCCAGTTGCGCAAGATGATAGCGTACGTCGCCTGCCTCCTGCCGCGGCGCTCTCATGACTGACATGGGCAGGTACCGATCGTCAACCCGAATCTTGTTGTCAAAGTTCCGCAACCCGTCAAGTCAAAGCCCAAGCCCCCACCTAGAAACCTGCATCCAAGCCACCACCCGTCAAGGAGACGACGGTGGTAACTGCTGTTGGAACGCCCGTGAATATCCCTACTGCAGGATCGACTGCCAAAGTTCCGCCGCCGCGGCCGCCGAAACCCTCTGCCTCCTCTCTGTCGGCATCTCCGAAGGCACCGGTTCAGAGCCCGTCGCCTGTTCTGTCACCGACGCCGATATACGAGAGATACTCCAGACCTCGGTCACCCCTTTGCCAACCGAGCCCTCCACCTAGAGTTGTGGCGTCACCGGAACCGGGTCCTCCTCTGGTAGCGGAGGAGTCTCCTGCGCCAGCCCCAGGACCTATCCCTGCTGGCCCGGCAGGCGATGTTGACGAAGCACCACAATCCTTTGCAGCGATCCGTGAGCGCTTCGCCAAGGGAACAGCTGCGGCAGCGCCATCATCATCGGGGAGCCTCACTGCCAATAAGCCTGGAGACACTCCTAGCACGAGATCTAGCTCCGCGAGGACGTCACCGGCACCCTCTGTTCATGTTCAGGCTCCTACATTGCTGCCCCCTTTGAAGAAGGAGAAGCCAGGAAGCCCTCATCCGCCTTCATCCTTTGTCGCTCCTCCGTTATCGACGACAGAGGCTCCAGCAGTGCCAGATTCGCGACCGAAGGTCGCTTCAAGCGGCGCGTCAACTGCAGAAAAATCGGATCGCGCTCCTCCTCCGCCTCCTCCCATCTCTCGGTCGGCGTCTCCATCCAGATTGATGAGGTCTGCTTCGCCAGCTGACCTGCAGCGGTCTGCTTCGCCTGCGAATCTGGCGCCTGGAGGACATACTCTCACCGCCTCCCCAGTCCAGTCCCCGGTTCTGATGCGGTCAGAGTCGCCTGTTGAGATAGATGAGCCGGTTCAGCTTGACCAGGCTCCGCACTCACACCGGCCACCTCCGCCGCCGCCTCCGAAGAGCGCTGCGCAAAGAGATGAACCCGTCATCCTCCAACCCACGCCGACGCCGCATTCGCATCGGCCGCCCCCGCCTCCGCCGAAGAAGTCGACGACCTCGGTAGCGTCTGCGGGATCAGCGGATTCTCAGACAGGCAACGTTCCGAAACCTCCGTTGCCGGTCCGCCGACCAACTGGCAATGCCGGAGAAGGTGCGATCCCAGTGGCTCCGCCTCCTTTACCCCAGCGATCCAACACATTGGGACCGTCGCCGGACCTGCCGACGGACACGGCAAAGGCGTCTAGTCGACCTCCCTTGCCGGGCAACAAACCGGCTGCCCCAACCCCGAAGAGTCCTTCTCCACCCGAGTCTGTGCCGCAGCGCCCCCGCTCTAGGACGGTGGCGGGAGCTCGGCCAGCAGGCGCGCCTCCTCTGCCTGTCCGCCAAAACACCATGTCCACAGGCCATTCGCCATCACCAGCGTCACGATCCAGGGCATCGTCGGTCGCCGATCGAGGTGCGCTGCCACCGCCACCCCAGCGCAGCGACACGGCGTCGACCGGGTTGCACCGCAGCTCGACCGTTAGCTCGCGTGGTTCGGGCTATGCACCCCCACCGCGACGAGACACGATTTCGACGCCTCAACGCAGTGGCACGATTATGGTACCCGCTGACTCGGACGATGAGGACGACGCGTCCGCCACTGCAACGCCGGGACTTACATCAATGGCCGCACGACTGTTGGAGGAGCACCCTGACGGCTCCCAGGCGAACCGGCGACCGCCACAGTTCTCGCCTGACATTGAGATCAAGGCTGCTCACTCGATAACGGCGTTCACAGTGTATGGTCGATTTGTGGTGTGCGCGCACCACCATGTGAAAGTGTACGACTCTCACCTTCCTGAAGGACCGATTTTGGATTTCGACCCTAAGCACATGGGCCTGGACAGCAAGGTGAAGGAGCCGCGAGTGACGTCGCTGTGCTTCCGACCGTCGACCAACGACGCTCACGAAGGCCGCTATCTGTGGTGCGGAAATCGGGATGGGCACATCTGGGAGCTCGACATTAGGACCGGCGAGATCACGGCCACGCACCCGGGCGTGCACTCGGCAGCTGTCACGCATATCATGCGCAGCGGTCGCAACATGGTGACGCTCGATGAGTTTGGCAAGCTCAATGTGTGGGAGGTGCCGACAACGGACGGACCCGAAGACGAGGGCGGCGTGAGGATGGTGCGCAACCTCCGCATCACCGAGAAGCCGACCTTTGTCAAGATGATCCGCGGACAGCTGTGGGCCGCCACGGCGCCTGCGGTGCGCTCGACGACCAACAGTGCGACTGCGCGTGGTCCCACTGTTCGCGTATGGGACATCACTTACCCGGGCACGGCGCCGCCGCCACTCATGGCGCTGACGACGGAGTGGACGGGCTCGGCGACCTCGGCGGCGGTGATGCCACTCGACCCGTCAATCACGTATATTGGCCACGAGGGCGGCTTTGTGTCCCTCTGGACGATCAGCGATGGGCAGCTACAGTGCGTGCGCGTGCTGAAGGTTTCGAGCACGGACATCCTGTCGCTGGAAGGCGTCGGCGAGCGCCTGTGGGCGGGTAACCGGCGAGGCGAGATCCACGCCTGGAAGCTTGACGAGATGCCGTGGGTAACGACGAATATTTGGAACGCGCACGGTGATCAGCCAGTGCACACGCTAGTCGTGGACCCGTACAGCATCGAGGCGACGCGACGCTTCATGGCGTGGTCGTGCAGCCGCGACACGCTGCATGCGTGGGACGGTCTGCTCGCGATCGACTGGATCGACTGCCAGATGGTTGCGCGCCAGGAGCAGTACTGCGAGTTCCGGGAGGTGCGCATTCTCGTCTGCTCGTGGAACATCGACAGCGCCAAGCCGACCGACCTCGTCGGGGGTCCGAACTCAAACTTCCTCCCCGAGCTGCTCTCATCTGTCGAGAGCCCCGACATCATTGTCTTTGGCTTCCAGGAGGTCATTCCTCTGACGGACAAGAAGCTGACAGCGAGTGAGTACAGCTGACATTGAGCTACCTCAAGCTAACGACAGAAACGCTTTTGTTCGGAAAGGGCGGCAGCGACCGCGTGTCGGGTGTGTACCAGGCGTGGGCGGAAAAGCTCTCGCTCGAGGTGCGCAAGAACCTCGGTCCGTACACAAAGGTGCACTCGGAGCAGCTCGTGGGTCTCTTCGCAGTTATGTTCGTAAAGACGGAGCTGCGCGACTCGCTGCGAGACGTGTCCGTGTCGACCGTGAAGCGCGGCATCGGCGGCATGTACGGCAACAAGGGCGCGCTCGTGGCGCGCATGGTGCTGGACGACACGTCGATCTGCTTCATCAACGTGCACCTGGCCGCGGGACAGCGGCACAAGGCAGCGCGCAACGCGGACGTAGCCGCAATCATGGACGACAAGGCCGTCTTCCCGCCTGCCGACAAGCTGCCGTACGTGCACGGCGGGGACGGCAGTGGGATTCTGGACCACGAATTCGTGATCCTGAACGGAGACCTGAACTACCGTATCGACCAGCGGCGCGACGTGGTGATTAGCGCCCTGTCGCGGGGCGACCTAGCCAGCCTGCTCGAGCACGACCAGCTGCGCAAGGAGATGAAGTCGAACCACGCCTTCCGTCTGCGCTATTTCGCCGAGGCGCCCATCGACTTCCTCCCCACGTACAAGTATGACCCGGGCACGGACGAGTACGACAGCAGCGAGAAGAAGCGCATCCCCGCGTGGTGCGACCGGATCCTCTTCACGAGCTCGCCGCGCATCAGCGCCATCAACTACAGGCGGTACGAGCCCACTGTCTCGGACCATAAACCCGTCAGCGCCGCGCTGGCTGTGCAGGTGAAACGCGTCATTCCGGACAGGATGCGCAAGGTGCAGCGTGAGATTGACCAGGACTGGCAGCTGCGCGAGGCCGAGTTGCTCGTCAAAATGGCAGACGCGTACAAGGCGCTGTACTAAGGGGCTGGGCTGGAGAAATAGAACATTGATCATAGAACTCGCATGTATCCATACAAAATTGAAGCTGCATTCTGCACACTCTTTGTCTTCAGGTGGGTATTTGGCCTCGCAGATGCTTCCAAACGCATCCAACTCCCTCGCAAGATCGATGTTGCCACAGCGACCCCGCCCCACCCTTCCTTTCCAACAAGACCACAACAAAGCCCCCTGGTGATCCCTACGAGGCAGGATCATCTCGCACCCCCCGAGAAACATTTGAGCGACCAAACTGACCCGTCATCGACCCCAGAAACCCAAAAATGCTCGAGCAACCGCGCGCCGTCCCTCCTCTCGCCCAGAGCGAGACAGACGTGTTCGGGGATGTAGCTCAGTTGGTAGAGCGCGTCATTAGCATTCATCTGCTAACACTTGGACGTTGACCTCCTTAGTCTCAACTCTCGGCCAAGTTAGGAATCGTTCCTGAGACTTAGTTACAGAGGTCTTTGGTTCGATTCCTACCTTCTCCACTCCCTTTTTGGGGGCTTTGGGGGCTCTCTTACGCAGCATCTTACATGCTTTTGAAGGTGTTGGCCTGTTGGAAGGGTGCGAAAGGCTCGAGGGAGTGATGGACGATTGGTAGAGAGAGAGGTCTGGGTGGGTGGAGGTGGAGGTGGAGGTTGGGGTGGGGGTGCCACATTGCTTTGTGGCATGGTTTCTGTGTCTCTGCGTGGTGGCTGGCACTACAGGCTCTGGCTTCGCTCGCTGCACATTGCATCGCTCTCTAGATGTCACACTCTATATAAACCCCGACCGCGGGGCTCATGGCACAACTTGTACTCTAGTCAAGCTGGGCATACCCATCCTCCTCATGGTCATGGAGGGTATGCGTGCCCCCCGTCCTGCCCCCGTAATCATTGAGTCTCACGTCGTCTCTATCCCCGTCACTGTCCCAGCCCTCCCTCTGCGGCCTGTCGCGCTGCACACTGATACGGCGCTGGACCTCGCGCCCCATCTCCCGTCCCACACTGCCGACTCTGGACCCGAGCTCGCGCACGCCCCGCGTCACCTCCTCCACAGTCCCGCTACTGCGCCGGGGAGCGGGCAGGTCGGGCCGGATCTCGACAGTCCAGAAGATCGTCGCCGAGGTGTGCACGAACGCGTCCTTGTCCGTCACGTGGTTGCTGCTCGACACGGGCCCGTCCATCGACGACAGCCAGTCAAAGTCCCACTTCAAGCCTTCGGTGCGGATATGGCTCGGGCCAGAGAGGGGCAGGAGGCCACATGTCTCGCCCATCGTGGTCTGGTCGATTTCGATTAGATGCGCTCCGGGGGGGAGACACCACGCCAGCGAGTCTTCGGAGATGATAAAAGTGGCGGCCTTGCGCTGCATCTTCAGCATTGTGCTGCACGTTGCGATCGTCTGGTCGAATCGGCCGCTGAGACCGCCGAAGAGGAGCAGACTGAATGTCGTGCCTGAGGCGGACTCGATCGACTCCACCTCGTCGATGCACTTGTGCAGATCGGTGCTGTCCTGGTCCGCCACCTTCTTGATCTTGACGCCGCGCGAGGAGTAGTATGCCCGCACGTCGGGACGGAGCGAGTCGAGATCACCCTTGATGATGGTAGGGAGCATGATCTCGCGCTCGGAGGGTGAGAGCGCATCGTACAGTCTGTTCGCGCCGCCGTCAGCGCAGAGTCGGACCGAACTAGCAGCCCAGGCCCGCCGAAGCGTGTCGAGGCGTGTGATCGGCTGGTTCAGAATGATCAGAGCTAGCGGGTTCCGCAACGGCCGTCCGGTGTCGCTCAGCAGACCCGTGAGGGACCACGTCCGCAGGCCGGGGTACTCGCGCCGGTATCGCTCCGCCGTTTGCGTGAAGGAGCTCGCGGCAGGGGCGGACATGGAGCTTGTCCTGGGACCAGGGACAGGAGTAGTGGAGCTCGAGGCAGAGTTGGACGAAGTGCGTACCGTGGGTGCCGGTCGTGAGCCCTTGGCAGAGGGATGGCGCTGCGGTGGCGGGGGAGGCGGGTCGACACCACTTTGGCTGACGGCGCGCTGGACTTCATCCGCCAGGTCCTTCACGGGACGCTTCTCCCGCTCCCCGCTCGCAGCACTCAGGTCGCCATAGCGAGAACTAGACTCTCGGGTCGTCTTTGCTCGGCGCAGGACGGTAACCGAGGATCCCGGCTCGGTTACAGGTGCCGCCCGCGCGGCCGCAAGGCTGGTAGCAATAAGACCGGATGGGGGACGGCCGCTCGTCTCAAGCGTCGATGACGAGCTTGTGCTCGACGCTCTCTGTCTTGTTCGCGGGGGGAGGTTGGGACGAATTGAAGGCTTCCGGGCGGGCAGTGGCGGCAGTGGCTTCTTGCTATCATCGAAAACATTCCGCTCGGTGCCACTTCGGAATGGGTTCTTGCTGGGAACGCCGCCGCCCTCAAACTCCGGCTTCGGGGGGAGAGCGCCAGACGCGCCAGGCGGGGAAGGCGGCGGCGGCGGAGCGTCCCTAAACGGATCCGAGTTGGCGGGTAATGAACGCCGGTTACTCGAGCGCCGCGGGGGCGAGGGCGGCTTCGGCTTGGCAGGGAGGGACGGGCGGCGCTTGTGTTCCGGCGCCTGCGCCGGGGCACGACGCGGCGGCGCTGGTGGAGGCGCTGATGCTGGATCGAGCGGAAGCGGCTCGGCTGTCTGTCAGCTCGATCTCAAGTAGAGCATGCATGCGACTGAGCTCGGAGGTTGTTGCGCGCTGTCCGAAACCTTGTTCCCCGCTCCGTCCACTCACCAGGCACAAACACGAGGTCGAGCTCCGGCCGCCTGCCTCCAGCAGCATGCGCGAGCGCACGCAAGACGGCGTACACTTGTCCGGCCTGAAGGCGTTCGCGTCCGGGAATCAGGCGCAAGACCTGTTGTTGTCAGCTACAGCCGCAAACCGACTAGCTGGGTCCGAGCTCGCCGGCCGTTGCTGCACCTACGTCATCGACGAGCGGCTTGGGCACATCGAGCCTTCCCGCACCGAAGTCTCGAACGACACCGCGCTCGAAGCGTGCCGTTCCATCGGGGTCGATGCCGGCGTCTCCCTGTGCCGCCTGCGCCAGAAGCAGCAGGTCGAGGTACCGCGTGTACGCCTTATATTCCGCTGGCGATAGCTGTCGTCAGCACACTTCTTCTGATAAGACTCTGCAATGCGCCCTGCGCAATGCGGTGCGCTGCAGATTTGTGGTAGTACGTACCGCCGAGACGTGAAGCTCGGGCTGGCGCGCGGTCATGGTGGTATACGTGGCGTGGGAGGTGTGAGTGATGGCGACAACACGGCAGACGGCAGACGGCAGACGGCGAGTTCACGATGTGCTCAGCGCGATCGAGGCGTCATTGAATTCCAGGCCAGGCTCAGCTCACTCAGCGTCGGGCCTGTGCCGCCGTCGTGCCTGCGTGCCGGCTAACTTTGGGACATGAGCCAGACATTGAGACCTCCACCGCAAACCAGACCACGCCACCTCCCGGATTCACCGGCGATTGCCACGTGACGCACGCGTCACAGCACGGCACCCTGCCACGCATGGCCATAGCGACCTCAACGCTCGACGCAGCTACATTGACACTGCTGCAACTCGTCAACATCAGCACGTCCACCCGACCACCATGTCCGACGACCCCACTGCCGACTTCCTTGCCCGCGAGAAGGCCATTCTTGGTGCGTCCCGCCTTGTGCGCTGGGACTATGGGCACTCTCAGCTGACATCAGGTGATGACGCCGACCTCTTCGCCTCAGGCGACGTTCCTTCCCAGCCTTCCGGCATCGACGCTTTCCCGGATATCTGTGAGCTATCAATGGTCGGACGACAACTAACAGACAGCTGGAGCAGCTGACAGCCCCGCGCTGAGCAACCCAGCGAGCCCCGAGAAGAAGCCGTCCGGCATCGACGCTTTCCCCGCTCTCGAGGAGGAGACCAAGACAGAGGTCCGCGTGACGGGAACGCAGGGACTTGGCGAGGACCCGGAGCGCGAGAACTTTGAGGCCCAGTTCCCCGACATCTCCACCGAGGTCCCCAGCGCTGCGGTGAGTTGCAAAGGACCCGCAGTCGGCACGAGGGTGCATTGTTGAATCACCTCATGTGACATTGCGACCTCCACCTTGGACGCCCGCGAACTCAATCTGACTGACAGCAGCCTGCGAAGCCCGTCTTCAACGCCCTCTCGCCTCAGCCGTACGGCCAGTCCCCCTACCCGCCCACTGAGAAGCCCCGTACGCCGGTGTCGATCCTTCCTGCTCCCCAGTTCCAGAACACGCTCCCGGAAACCGAGGAGGACTCTGAGCCCATCAAGGAGTGGAAGAAGCGTCAGGCCGAGGAGATCGCCAAGCGCAACGAGGAGGACAAGAAGAAGCGCGACGAGATGGCCAACAAGGCTGAGAAGGCCATTGACCAGTTCTACGAGGACTACAACAAGGAGAAGGAGAAGAACATCCGCGAGAACAAGTGAGTGGCAACGCGATGGAGAGCCATGCAGAGATCGGCGACCGCTGGGAACGCACTTAGGCTGCACATATTTTCTGATGACAGCCGCTAACGAGAACAGGGAGAACGAGGCCAAGTTCGTTGAGAAGCTGAAGGACGACATCGCCAAGGGCACCGCGTGGGAGCGCATTGCTGAGCTCATCGGCCTCGAGAACAGCCAGTCGAAGACGATTCGCCCCACCTCGGCCGGCTCAGATCTCGCTCGCATGCGTGAGATTCTGCTGTCTCTGAAGCGTGACGGCGACAAGGCGCCTGGTGCCGCCGGCTACTAAGCTGGAGCCGCAGGTGTGCGGAGAGGCTGTCGGGAGAATCTGATCTTTGGGTTTCTGGGCAGTGTCGAGACGGAAATAGCCGCCATGCGCTGTGCGCGACGGCATGGCGGTGTAGATCGTAGACGATTTGGCCTCATGTAGGCTCTGTACGTAGCTCCATCGGAGATGACTTATATGATATCCACGAACAATCGAGACGTAGGGGGCAGGTGAAGTTGGTGGAAGAGGTGTTAGGAGTGAAGTGAGGAGAGGCAGCGAGCGGCTGGATGTGACAGCGCTCACGTGGGGGCTAAGCTGGGGAGAAAACGGAAGCACCTGGTGGCGACCTCTTCATGTCGCTCGCAGACAGAGCAATGAGCAACCAAACCCAGGGAGAATAGACGCAGTCCGCGCCAGCGACGATTGATTGAGGTCAAGTTCAACCACGTGAGCTAGCTTCCGCCAGCTCAACGACACCCAGCTGACCTCCTATCATGCATGCAAGATGACAAGTTCAACAATGACGAGGAAATGCTTGCATTCAGTTATCAGGCGCGAGTGCCGAGATGAAGCTAAGCCGCGGGTGGAACGGGTCTAAGACACCGAACTACTCTCGAGGAGATCGTTGACTGGTCCGAGATGGTAGAGAGATGCGGAATGTGATACAACTTTGGTGACAACGGAGCGAGCAGCGATATCATTATCACATCGGTGTCCTCGCTCCAGCGCTGTCGCACGGTACTGAATGAGTTCGCCCCTCGTGGGAGCGTTGCTCCCACTGTTCGCTCCCAGCATGCCCAGCACTCGCACTGAAACGGACGCTGGCCGGGTTATCGAAATCCTTCGCCCTTGCATAAGCCAACGGCAGAAGTTTAAGAGACCGACCAGCCACCCGGCCATGAGCATGCTCGCACTGGGTGATGCGAATGCATCGCTCGCGCGGCCTCGCGCCTGCTAGGCCCAATCACTGGCAGGTCTGGACATGCACTCGCCATCGTCTCGATTGGTTCAGAGAGGTGCGAGACGCCACCTGCGGTTTAGTCGCCGCCTCTGCACGGCGATATGAGAAATTTCAGTAACGCCGGTGGTGGAGGGGTGTGCCAGCCAGTGTGTATATAAGGAGCCTGCTCGTGCATCCTATAGCTTTTTTCCATGAAGATCATACTATCAGGTGAGCCTAGCCACAGCTACCTCAGAGAGCCTCTCCAGCGCTTCTCTCGAGCTCTAGCGACCTTCCCCCCTCTTCTCCTTCTCGACGCGCTTGCTAACTTTCTCCAGGATTCTCTGTATAGTCACTGTCTTTTCTCGCTAGTTCACACTAGCCACATTTTCCACGTCGAGGAGATGATCTAGTCCCCTCCCGGCTCTTTCACAGAGACCACTTTGCGGCGCTCTCGCAGCGTACGCTCCGAAGAAGCTGGCGGCGCTGGCAGAACCTGACCCTCTGTGGAAAGGCGATGCCGCGCCGTGGGCACGGGAGGGCTTTCTGATCGACGTTCCATTCATTCCACTTTCTTGACATGTACCCCATCTTCGTAGGACACAACTCGAATGTACTGTTAATATCTGGTGAGCATTACCTTCCTCTATTCGCAATCCACTTTCTCTCCCACACTCACGGGCCACGCGCCGTTCTCACGAACACGCAACGCTTGAATGATGACCAGAGTGCATTTGGCTTTAGGGCCGGCGACTACCATTCTGGTACCGCTGTCCTCTGCTGAAAAACCCACGCTACCTTAACTTAAACTTCTGACGAACCTCCTTCCTTCCCCACTTTCTTGCGAATTGTCGAAGGAACAATGGTCGCTGACGATTCAGGATGAAAATTTGTGACACAAACAATGGCTGCGCTCGAACCCTCGGTCTCTCGATTCGTGGATACTAACCTAGGCTGTCGCCGTCAAGCGTTATGGGTGCTGGAAGGCTGGGCGCTCGATCACGCCGCGTGTTGTAGATGGACCGGATGACGATGGAATTGATGTTTTGTTGTTATCGCTTCTGGTCGCCTGAGCAATCGGCCGCCTGCTATCACGTCACTAACGCATGCCGCGCTTATCAGAGATAGCAGCAGGACCGGTCGCACCTTGTGTACCGATAGAGGTGATGCATGCACTCAGTCGTATCAGCCATCAGCCATTGTATCTGGTGATCGGTCAGTTCTCGATCTTGTTGCCATATGCCATGCGATGCTCGAGGTTGGCTGAGAAATTTACGGTTACGGGTTTTGGAGCCCCGGAGCGCTTCGGTTACGTAACCCCGTCAGCCAACGTCGAAGGTGATGAACGTAAGCGGCCTAGAGGCCAGAACTTTGGTCAATTGGGCGACCGATACAAACAGTCGTGCTCGGAGCGATATCCCTTCTGCCAGTCTTCTTACTCGTTTCCACTCTGCACGCTGTCACGCCGAGCTCTCACCCGTCCAGATCCCCAACGTATCTGCCTCTCGAGCTGCACCGACAGTGGGGTATGCGATAACCGGCAAGGGGGTCACCATTATTCCCCAGCCGCGGTGCTGCTTGCTCGACGCTTAAGCGTTTATTGATGACCCCAGATCTGGTGATGGGCACAGCTCGATCGACCCGCAGTTCGCTTTCTGAAAGACACACAGCATGAAGGAGTGCGAACCCGAGTTATCTCATGGGCCAGAAACTTGCACCGCTTCTTTTCCCTGGCGATGACGGAATGATAACAACTTTATCGGCAGGTTCCGAGTGAGGCACTCTGCAACGGATTCGATCGCAAAGTGCAGAATATATCTGAATGCATGACGCAAGGACGTAGGTAACTTCGTCGAATACATAAGCACGAATCGTTCAGAGGACAGCAGCCAGACCGAATATTTCTCCAACACAAGCAACATGCACCCTCGCAAGTGGGTCTACTCCGCGCTCACCGCAGCCCTCGGTCCACGAGCGGCGCCGACTATCCAGACCGGCCCATCCTGGACAATGCCGGATGAAGGCGAACCACACGCTCGTACTTGGATGGCGTTCGCCTGGAACGCCTCGATCTGGACTTCCGACCTCCTCCCAGTCGTGCAGGAAAACCTGGCCGATGTCGCAGAGGCGATCAGTCGCTTCGAGCCCGTCTCCCTCCTCGTTCGCTCGCAGGATATGCCCCGCGCCAGGAATCTTCTCCAGGGTGTCTCGAACGTGACGCTGGTGGAAGCGCAACTCGACGACTTGTGGGTGCGCGACTCTGGTCCAGTGTTCGTGCGTCGTGACTCCAACGTCTCGGCTGTCGACTTCAACTTCAACGGATGGGGCAACAAGCAGATGCATTCCAAGGACGCCACCGTCGCCCCTACCATCGCGAATGATTCCGGTGTGCCCCTCCTTCACACCGAATTGGTGCTTGAGGGCGGCGCTCTGGAAGTCGATGGGAACGGTACCGCAATCATCACGGAGAGCTGCGTGCTCAATGATAACCGCAACCCCGGCTGGAGCAAGGCCGATGTCGAGGCTGAGCTCAAGTATCTCCTTGGAATCGACAAGATTATTTGGCTACCTGGCATTCGTGGCAAGGACATCACCGACGGGTAAGCCAAAGCACCTCACCTTCTGCTAACATCAGACACACCGACTTCTATGCACGCTTCATCCGCCCCGGCGTCGTTGTTGCAGCGTACGATCCCGACCCAGAGAGCTACGACCACAACGTGACCCTCACCCATCTGGACATTCTGAAGAACGCCACGGACGCAAAGGGCCGCACGCTCAATGTGACCACGCTTACCGCGCCCTGGGCCGACAAGCGCAGGAAGGAGTATCAGGACGACGAGGACTTTGCAGCGGGGTATATCAACTACTACCTCGTGAACGGCGGCGTGATCATGCCCCAGTTTGGCGATACGAAGGCGGACAGAGATGCCCGTGACATCCTCTCTGCCATGTATCCTGACCGCGAGGTCGTGGCTTTCAACATTGATGGCATTGCTGCCGGAGGCGGCGGTATTCACTGCTCCACGCAGCAGGAAATTACAAACGACGGCAGCCACAATGCGACCGTTACTGCTGAGGGCGGAAGCACGACGACCGAAGCAGCGAAATCCTCTGCGAGCAGTAACAGTGGAGCTGGAAGGTCGCGACGCAGAGGGAAGATGGGCCTGCTCGCGGGCACGCTGCTTGGTCTCGCCATGGTCTGAGACATCGCCCAGTCGTAACAAGACTTTACGAAAGGCCCGCTCGACGTCCTGTCGCCACAAGTTGCCACTCCTGGTGCGAGCATCGCTCGTCGCGCCTGGAGCCCCGCCCTGGAAGATTTACGTAAAGGTCCAAACAATGATGATCTCGTCTACTGGAAATAACAACGAGTCCTGTCTGCACAGTGCAGAGTAGGCCCCTTCCTCCAAAAAGCCTCATAGATACATAGACCCAGAGCCCGATGCAGTACCTGCCTGCGTGTTGTTGTTTAATGCACCAGCGTCAGCACGTTCCTCGACCTGAAAAGCGACCGTGCAAAAGTTGGTTCCGGGTCGCGATCTGCGACGCGCGACGCCAGCCTTGTACCTGTGCGTAGAACTACGGAGGCTGGGGCACAATTGGTGCCTGGCCCAAACGTCATCGGCATCTAATGTCCAAGTCCAAGTCTCAGAGCCGCGAGCCGCAGAGCCATCGAAGCCAGGCCCGGTCAACCGAACCCCCCGTTCATGCACGCGGTTCCATTGCCGCTTCGGACCTGCGTTCACTCGCTCACTCGCTTCCACAAACACATAGATCACGTTTCTTGACTCTCACACTGCACTTTCTTGCCGCTTGGACACTTTCCACTCTGTCACCTTCCTCGTTCGAACCGCTCAACACCTTCGACAGGACCGACTGAGTACAAAAGGAAGGCAACAGAAGCCGACCCCTAAACACCATGCCCAAGTCCGAGACTCCCGCGACGCGCCGCAGCGCGCGTGTCGCTGCTGCTTCTGCTGGTCCGAAGGTAAGCTGCGAGTTTCTCATGGTAGCTAATCCCAGGCCTCTGCCGACAGCTCGAAGGCAGCGAGCACGAAGGCAGCCAACGGCAAGTCTGCGTCTACCAAGAAGGCTTCCAAGGACTCGAAGGAGAAGGAAGAGTCTAAGAGATCAGCTCGGTCGAGCTCGAGCAAGGCGGCCAACGGAGATGCCGCGGAGGGAGCCAAGGAGGAGAAGAAGAAGGCTGCGACCAACTCCAAGGGCCCGCTGAAGCTTGGCCAGAAGCTGCCCAAGATCACGCTGCAGGACAATAAGGAAGACGACGTCGACGTCAGCACGCTGACGGAGGAAGGACGGGGCGTCGTGCTGTTCCTTTACCCCAGGGTGAGTGATCGGCGTGCTTCAGTGTGACTGCAGCTGCTAGTCGCGTCAACTACCCTCAGTCAACCGATCCGTCCAAGACATCTACCCTTCTGACTCGTGGGCGTGAAGAGCACCAAGCAGCGGTAGAGAGGAAGCTACGGAAAGCCTTTCCACCAGCTAACATGCAGGCGGACACACCAGGATGCACGAACCAGGCGTGCGGGTACCGTGACGCGCACGACGAGATCGCCGCGCTCGGGTACGACGTTTATGGTCTCAGCAAGGACAAACCGACAGCGCAGCAGAAGGTGCGTCGCTCGCCTCGCCCAACACTAAGCTGCTGTCTGCCAGCTAGGGCATCGGTATTCAGGAGCCGTCAAGCTGACCCCAGTGGATCAACAAGAAGAATCTCAATTACCGGCTGCTGTGCGACCCGCAGAGCCAGCTGATCAAGAAGTGAGCTGCGTCGTATGATGAGAGCTAACCAATGCCAGGCTCGGAGCGTTCGTGCAACCCAACAAGTGAGATGATTCCTTCAGGTCTGTATCTAACGTACAGCACCAACCGCTCCCACTTCATCTTCGAGAAGGGCACCGGCGAGCTCGTCGACATTGCCTTCCGCGTCAAGCCGGCTGACGAGTAAGCTTACCAACTCCTCCCAATTAGCTGATACCGCAGTCCCGGAAACGTTCTGAAGTTCATCAAGGCGCACCACAAGGACGACTAGGCGCCTCGCCTCCGTTTCCAATATTAGATACCCCGTTGCCCGATTCACGTTCGCAGGACTCTTGACTTCACTTGTCTGCATTAGTACAAAGGTAGACTTGTTCCACACGGTTTCTTTCGGTAGTGTATGCATCTCAGTTCGTGTTGCTCCTCAGGCTTTCTCCCCCGTCTACAGCATGCATGCTCAATGCAGGAGGTGGGCAACGCATTGTCTGCATGCTGACGGACTCGATCACAAGTCCCGGTCTCAGCCTCAGCAGCTGAGTCAACATTTGCTCCCGCGGCGGCAGCTTGCGGCGGTCGACTCAAAAGTCAGAGATTTCGGCCTGCCGCGAGTCGGGCCGGGAGACGGGGTAGGCAGCCACGGATCAACGCTGACTTGAGTTGTTGCATGCTACATTCTGCATACACCTACACACACCATGGCGACATCACAGACCTCACAGGACACCCAGGCTAGGCCGAAACTCTACGTGCTCGACTACGGCGCGGGCAACGTGCGCTCGCTCGCCAACTCGATCGAGCGCCTCGGATATGACTTCGAGTGGATCAAGAGCGTCGAGGATTTTGACAAGGCCGAGGTGAGTCACTGCATGCAGAGCGAACGCCGGATGCAGGAGGGCCCCAGAGTTTCCTAGTGTTCCCGTGATCCAATCCCTGCTGCTACTCTAGCTTCCTCCTCTACCGTGCAAGCTGACCCCATGCAGAAGCTCATCTTCCCCGGTGTCGGCTCGTTCCACCAGGCGGCGCGCGGCCTGAAGGAGCGAGGCGTCTTCGAGCCCCTGCTCCAGTACATTCGAAGCGGCAAGCCGTACTTCGGTATCTGCATCGGTATGCAGGTGCTCTTCGCCGGCTCGACCGAGGCTCCCGGAGAGGCCGGCCTCAACGTTATCCCGTACCCGATCACCAAGTTCGACACTGAGGGCGGCACGAAGAGCGTGCCCCACATGGGGTGGAATGGCGCTTGGGGCGCGTACGCCGACGTCGCGGCCGACAAGGACGCCCTCGTCGTCCCCGAGGAGGACTACTACTTCGTGCACTCGTACGCTGCGCTCCTCGGCCAGCCCGGAGAGGAGAGCGTGCGCGAGGCCGCCCACACCCTGTCCCGGTACGGCAAGCAGACCTTTGTCTCCTCGGTGCGCATGGGCAACGTGTTCGGAACCCAGTTCCACCCCGAGAAGTCTGGCCCGGCCGGTCTCGAGACGCTTCGCCGCTGGCTCGCCGCCCCCATCTCGGCCGTCTCGGCCCTTCCCCACCCCCTCGCTCCGCGCCCCGCCTCTGAGTGGGTCTCTGCCGACCCCCGTCCCGAGCGCGCCGCCGGCACAGGACTTACGGCGCGTATCGTGGCGTGTCTCGATGTGCGCTCCAACGACGCCGGTGACCTCGTCGTGACCAAGGGAGACCAGTACGACGTGCGCGAGAAGGATGAGGGTGCCGGCGTGCGCAACCTGGGCAAGCCCGTCGAGCTCGCGCAGCGATACTACATGAACGGAGCCGACGAGGTGTGTTTCCTGAACATCACCTCCTTCCGCTCGTCCGCGCTGCAGGACCAGCCCATGCTCGACGTCGTGCGTGCCTCGGCCGGCACGGTCTTTGTGCCCCTCACCGTCGGCGGCGGTATCAAGGACACGGTCGACCCGGATGGAACGCCGCGGTCCGCGCTCGAGGTCGCGGGCGCCTACTTCCGCGCCGGCGCCG
Source organism: Trichosporon asahii var. asahii CBS 2479 (assembly GCF_000293215.1). NCBI lineage: Eukaryota > Fungi > Basidiomycota > Tremellomycetes > Trichosporonales > Trichosporonaceae > Trichosporon > Trichosporon asahii. Next base: position 541,023 of record NW_014040915.1, read on the forward strand.
ACAAGGTGTCGATTGGCTCCGAGGCCGTGCTCAATGTCGAGGACATGCTTGCGCGCGAGGCGCGCGGCGAGGAGCCCCTGACGGGCAAGACGGGCATTGAGACGATTGCCAAGGGATACGGCTCGCAGGCGGTCGTCGTGTCCATCGACCCCAAGCGCGTCTACTACGACACGACCGAGACCAACTGGCTCCAAGCCGTGCCCGAGGCGCACCGCCCCTGCCTCGTCACGGGCGAGACGGCCACGACCCGCACCAAGCCCGACGAGCAGGGCAAGGCGTGGTGGTACCAGTGCACGATCAGTGGCGGGCGCGCCGTGCGCGACATTGACGTCGTGCAGCTCGCGCGCGGCGTCGAGCGTCTCGGCGCCGGCGAGATCTTGCTCAACTCCGTCGACCGCGATGGGTCCGGCAAGGGCTTCGACCTCGACCTCATCAAGCTCGTGCGCGATGCCGTGTCCATTCCCGTCGTCGCTTCGTCCGGCGCAGGGTCCCCCAAGGACTTTGAGGAGGTCTTTGAGAAGACCGGCGTCGAGGCCGCCCTCGCGGCCGGTATCTTCCACCGCGGCGAGGTCGGTATCGACGAGGTCAAAGACGAGCTCAAGCGTGATGGCATCCCCGTCCGCCAGACGGCTCTTGCCCCCTAAGCATTTATACAACTTTAGACTTTTTTCCTGCACTTTTTTGGACCACCATATATAGGAATAGAGGAATAGCTCTGCATGCACTGCATAGACCCTTACGTGGTTTGTATTATAGTTGACTGTATGTGGTGATGACTCTAACATTGCGGTGCAGCAGGGGATGGGTGCTGCGAGATGACCGTGCTCGCGCACACTCATCGCTTGCCCGCAACCTTGATGATGGCGTCCCGGAGGACCTTGCCCGCGCGCTCCATCTCCTTCTTGGATGGCAGGGCAGAGATGCAGACCTTGAGCGAGGGCTCGGGGTCGAAAATCTCCTGTCCGCGGAGACGACGGGCGCGCGTGACGAGGACGCCGTTCGCGAGCGCCTCGTCGACAATCTCCTGCAGCAGGTCCTCCTCCTGCTCGAGCGTGCCGGGAGGCTTGATGAGGAAGATGTGGATGAGCGCCGAATCCGGGTGCGACGGGATCGAAATGAGCGCATCGGGGTTGTCGCCGTTGCGCTTCTCGGCAAACGGAGAGGAGGGCTCGAGCTTGGCGAGCTGCGTGCGGAACGCACGGATGTTCTCCTGCAGCGTCGGGATCAGGCCCGCGTTCTCCTCCATCATCTTGACGGCCGCAGACGAGACGGTCGCGTGCATCGCCGGGAGCGCAGCCGAGAAGACGGAAGCGGCAGAGTTGATACGCTGGTGCGCGACAGCGTGATGCGAGCCAGCACAGAAGCCACCACCGGCACCGAGCGAGTTCGCCATGGAGCCAACAAGAATTTCGACCTCACCCGCAGGCACACCGTAGAACTCGGTGATACCACGTCCGTGCTTGCCAACCATACCGAAAGACATGGACTCGTCGAGAATCAGGCGGTACTTGAACTTGTTCTTGAGCTCGCAGATGCGCGGAAGGTCCGACATCATGCCGTCGTTCTCGAAGATGCCCTCAGTCACGATGAAGCGCTTGGTAAGCTTGCCGCCCTTGCGCTTCAGCTCGCGCTGCACCGAAGTGAGCACGCGCTCGAGGTCCTCCATGTCGCCGTGCGCGTACCACCGGATCGTCGAACGGGACAGCTGCAGGCCCTTGTGGATCGCAAAGTTGACACCGCGGTCCGCAATGATAATGTCGCCACGCTTGGCGAACGCCGGGATAACAGACGAGGTCGTCAGGAAGCTCTGCGAGTAGATGATGGCGCTCTCCGTATCCAGGAAGTCGGCGACATCGCGCTCAAACGCAGTGTGCACATCGATCGTACCGTAGAAACCCATCGGTCCACACGATCCGACGCCGTACTCGCGAAGCGTTCCGATAGCAACATCCTTGATGTGGTCGTTCTCCATGAATCCGAGCCAGTCCGTGACCGCCAGGTTGAGCACCGGCTTTCCGTTCGGGGTCACCCTGGCGTGCGCACCATTCTGTCCGTAGATCGTAGGAACCGACTCGAGCGTCTTGCTCTCGAGCTCGCTCAGGTCGTTAATCAGCGGTACCGGCTGCCAGTCATCGATGAGCTCGTCGACCTCCTGTGCTGCGTTAGTGGGACCGTGGCTGAGCGGCTGGGCTGAAACCCTGACCGAGTCGGGTGTGCCAGCTATTATCGTCGACGCACCTTCTCGGACAGTTTGAGCGCTCCCTCAGCACCCTCACCGCGCGTGCGGCCCATGAGCAGCGTGCGGATGGCGTAGGCCAACAGAAGGACCTCGAGCAGGGAGCGGTAGGGGTCATTCTGGTAGCTGCTCTTGATGTAGCGGAGGATGATCGGGGAGCCAGGGATGCGGTGGAAGAGCTCCGTGAGCTGGGTGAGGAAGGAGGAGAGGAGGGAGATGAAGGGGAGGAGAACGGGGGAGATGTCGGGGTTGGAGTCGGCCGCGCGGGCGGTCGCGGTGGCGGCAGCTTCGACGACGGACGACATGATGGTGAGGAGTGACGTCCGACGCGATGGGTATGTGTTGTCTTTCCAACACCACTCGACTGGTCCGGTTGGTAATGAACGCGTCCGCAGACGGCACCAGCCAGGGTTCAACTTTCCTGCCATGCCTGCCAGGCGGCCCACGGCCCACGGTCAGCCCAGCCAGTCCAGCCCTGGCAGTTGCGGCGCCCGCTCACCATTCAGCGCCAAATAGGTCCCGCCACCGCCTCGGCGTTATCCCAATCTCCGTACCTTCTCGCTCTGCCCGCATGCCTGGCGCGTGCCTAAGCCGCTTAGGGTTCACCTCAAGGTGGAGGTCGACCACCTGAACGCGACCGGTCCGTCTGACGAGCTGATAACAACATCGACCACCACACAGCCAGAATGGCAGACTCTCCAGAGGAACGCCAGCACTGGCGAGACATCTTAAAGGCATTTGATGGCTACATGCAGTACCACGTGAGCTGGGGGGATCCAGGGGCTACAGCTAATCTCAGCTATCGGCGAACAACAGCCGTCGACTCGCCTTCCTCTCCCTCCCCGACGACCAGAAGCAGCTGTATGACGCAATTGGCTATCGCGACAAGCTCGAGGCTGTTGATGAGGGTATTAGGAGGTAAGCTGGTGCTGGGCATGAGCTTAGCTGACACCAGAAACTCGGAGTTCATTGACCTCATGATCCAGGACCCCGTCTTCGCGGACATGCTGGCCGGAGGCGATGACGACACTGCCGCCTCCGCCCACTCACACGACCACCACGAGCACACGCACTCCCATTCTCAAGGACACTCGCACTCGCACGACGCTGCGGAGCACTCCCACTCTCACAGTGACAGCGATGGCGAGCCTGCAGCACCTTCGCCAGCGAACCCGAAGCCAAAGGCATCGCATACGGCCCGCGACAACCAGCAGGACAAGGTGCGCTCGACGCTGCGTTCCTTCGTGCGTGACTGGACAAAGGAGGGCGCTTCGGAGCGCGAAGCGTGCTACAAGCCCCTTCTCGAGGCGCTCGAGGCGCACTTCCCCGAAGTCTCGACCCGTGGCGAGAAGAAGGTCCTCGTTCCGGGATGCGGTCTAGGCCGACTGGCGATGGAGATCGCCGCGCGCGGGTTCTGGGCCCAGGGCAACGAGTTCAGCACGTACATGCTGATTGCGAGTCACTTTGCTCTGAATCAGTGAGCGCTCAGCTGTGGAGGGTTTGCTAGCATAGCTGACGAAACAGGACCACGACGGCCGAGGAGCATATTCTATTCCCGTATCTGCACTCGTGGTCGAACCACCAGTCGACGGGTAACCACTTGCTGCGATCGGTGCGCGTTCCCGACGTCGTACCGGCAGACATCTTAGCGGGGATCACACCGGGCAACTTCTCGCTCGTCGCGGGCGATTTCGAGGAGATCTATGGCCCGACGCACTGGTTCACGCCACAGTCATCCGGTTCCGAGAGCGACGACGAGGAGGCTGGCCGCGTCAACCAGCGCGGACGATGGAGTGCCGTCGTTACCTGCTTCTTCATCGACACGGCGCGCAGCGTGCTCAACTACATGCGCATTATTCATGGCCTGCTCGAGGATGGCGGCGTGTGGATCAACGTCGGTGAGTTGGGAGTGGGATCGGCCTGCGTTATGGATGAGAGCGGCCAGCTATGATGCCTGGATTCGTGAGCTGACTTCAGGCCCGCTCCTGTGGCACTTTGAGAACTCTGCCCCGCGCAACGGTATCGGCTCGATCGAACTTAGCCTCGACGAGGTGAAGGAGCTCGCTGAGCTGGTTGGCTTTGACATCAAGGTGAGCTGGGCGATGAGCACTAGCTGACAGCCAGGACGAGCACATGATCCGCTCACCCTACACTGGTATCCCCGACAGCATGCTCGAGCACATTTACAACGTAAGCTCGGTAACGCTTGCTGCAGCTGACGTCAGTGTGCCTTCTGGGTCGCGACGAAGAAGTAGGCCCCCAACCTACAAGCCAAAAGCGGAACCCCGCGATCGCGTATAAGAAAACGCTGGATCGCCCGCACATGTACAACTAGCTAGAATATGTCATAGCATACAACTGACACGACCTATGCTGCCAAAGATGACTGTTCGATACAGTACGGCTACGGGGAGCCGGGCTTGCGATCGATCGCCTCGCGAATGGCCCTCAGACGCGCCTGCACGCCAATCTTGCTGTCTCCCGCTTTGTTCTTGAGCACGTCGAGGATTTGGCGCGTGCGCTTGTTCACGCGCGGGAGTTTCGCCTTGTTCTCCTCCATCGCCTCCATGAAGAGCGTCCAGGTCCTCAAGTCTCGGGCAAAAGTGTACGTCTGGTTTGTCAGCTTACCGTGACGCGTAACGAAAAGCTAAAGTGTGGACTTACAGGCAGCGGCTCCGCGCCAATCTGTCCAGCCGCAACTCCCCATGCGGCCAGAATCACCAGATCAATGGCCGCATTGGCAATATACTCCTCGACCTCATTCACGCCGCCGGGCACGCCGCGCAGCTCGCGCGTACTGAATCGCCGGACGCGGTCCTCGGCCTCAGCCGCTGGCTCGGACCGCTCGGAGCGCATGAGCAGGCCGACGTCGTGCGACGCCCGATGCACCCAGCTGTCGCCCTCGGACATGATGAGGACTTGCAGGTAGGATGAGAGGAGGTGCGACTGCTGCGCGGGCAGGAGGGCGTTGTCGATTGCCATCTTGAGCTGAGGTGTTAGCTAAGCGGAGAGCACCCATTTAGCTTACGTTTGTCCGGAGCATCTTGAGCGTGTTCTGCACTTCCCTCTCCTTGAATTGCTCCTCGTCCAAGTTGTTGACGTATCTGTCGTCAGCTGGCACGTCCTCGTCTAAGCTGCCTTCCTCTTCCTTACTCACCTCGAGAAAGCGCCAACGAGCATGATGACGATATCGCGATGACTCGGCCCAATCCTAGCTGCGTAGATGATGGGAAACTCGGCCGCATTCTTCTGCAGCAGCATGTTGAAGCAGTGGTCTCTGACGCGCGACACGAACTCGAGGTCACGCTTGTCAATCGCCTGATATAGCTCGTACGCTTGCGGGGGCCGCGTGAAGGGTTTCGTCGGCTCAGAGGCAGTGGGGGCGGACGAGTCCTGCCGTCTGGCCTTCTGTCGCTGTTCCTGTGCCCAGAGGCCATTCTCGCTCCGCGCGGCGATACGCTCGACCTCGTGCCGCTGGTCCTGCAGCGCTTCGGCCAGCAGCCGCTCGCGCCGAGCCTGTTCCGTCTGCCGCTGGAGTTCCAGCTCGCTCTCAGCCCTACTTTCCCTCTCCAGCGCAGTCGATGGTGGAAGGGGGTGGAGAAGCACCGGCGACGACGATCTTGTGGGTCGGTTCGACCGCGCTGTCGAGCCTGAAGATAGGGAAGCTGGCGATAAGGGCGTCAGCGGCGAGCCGCGGAATGGCCCGCTCGGCGACGCGGACAAGCTGTTCGACCCCGGCGGGGTTGCGGAAAGATGCGAGGCACCATTCACGCTGCGTGGGGAGGACATGGCGTGTGGCGAGACGATCGAGGCGAATGCGGAGAAGCGGGATGGCGAGGAAGAGACATGCGCGCGCTGCGGCGCAACGGGCGGCGGCGCGCGGACTGACATTGGACGATCGGTGTGATGTCACACCTGAACTCGGACTTGTGCGGGTGGCGAAAGAAGCTCGAAGTTAGATTTCGGTCACACCAGAGTGACAGTCGGATTGCTGGTATCTGATAGTTTTCGTCGCCGAGTCAGTTGGTGACTGGATAGGCGAACGAACAATGCTGTCAGATGAGAAACAAGACGGCACTGCGTGTCTGCCGGATCAGGCTGTGCAGCTGAAACGCATCCCCGACTTCACCGGTCTCTCCTACATGAGCCGGTCAGCCTTCCCAAGCCACTCGCTAGCGTCACTTGGCACCAGGCACTATAACGTCGGAGGCGCTATCTCACACGAGTAATGCCACACCCTCTGATAAGAACATCGCACTGCTCCGCATCACCCCCCAAAGAACATTCACACGACAACGAAGCGCTCTGCAAGAGCCCGATGTTCCAAAAGAGAATGCCTTCTACCCGAATCGAACGGGTGACCGTTCCATAGCAAGACTCGAAGAGACACTACTAGTGGAAAATTCTAGCCACTGAACTAAGAAGGCGAAGCTAGGCGATTGCTGTTGGAACTCCGCCGCGCCAAACAGATCCAGACTCCCTGGAATCTCGGCGTTCGGTGCGATAGCGACAACGATGACCACCTTTGCTCTGCATCGCACCGTGTATTGTGAAGGAGGATACATCATAGGCCGTGAATTAACCCTACATAAGATGATAAGAGACAAATGTCGCGACAGGACGACTTATACAACACGGGGCACAGGCGGGGCGATTACAACTGGACACGTCCGAGACACAATCAGAAAGAAGGGAGCCAGATGTCCCGCCTGCGCGAGCGCTTGTCGAGGTCGACGACCTCGGGCGCGTCTGGACCCGCGCGCACCGCAATACGGTTGCGGTAGTACGTAGCAAGCGCGGGACAATTGTCGATCGACTCGTTCAGCATCATGCGCGTCTCGTGCGTCAGGGGGTGCGTCGAGGCTGAGAGTTAGCAGTGACCACATGAGGCAACTCACAAGACGGACTCGGGCCAGTCGTCGCGCGGCTGAACGCCGGCGGGAATGCGGCTGCAATCAGGCCAAACGTCATCAGAGACACGAGAGGTGGCATGTACAGGGCGATGAAGCAGAGGATGCTGAGCACGAACAGATACGCGCACAGCGTCAAGCTCACGACCGGGTCCGGCGCTGCTGTCAGTTTGACGATGAGGGGGAGGTGGAACTCACCATTGTAGATTGACTCTGCCTCCGTGAGGGCGGCATTCAGGCCCTTGATGGCGTCAATTGCGCGCTCCGTCTGCAAGGGTGTCCAACCGCCCTTCTCGGCTGGGCGCTGCGAGAAGCCCGCGACATACGCTTCCAGAAGCCTCAGGAGAGACAGCGGCAGGTGGGCGGGGTACGGGGCGTGCAGGTTCGACTTCTTGACGGGCGCAGGCGCCTCCTCCTTGCCTGTTGGCTCCTCCTTACCGTCCGACTCCTCATCGCTGTGTGTCACAGTGCCAGGTGCAGCGCCATTCGTGTTTGCGTCGCCGTTCGGCTTCGTACTCTTCCCGATCGGGTTGCCCGACCCGCTAGGGCCGGAGTGCTCCTCTGCGAAACGAACACGCGAGTCAGTGCGTTTCAGGCTCGAGAGGTAATCCGCGGGCAAGAGGTCACACAGGGGCGGCTGAGGGAGGGCGCGAGTGCCCAGAAGGTGGTGCTGCAGGGCAATCGGGAAGCCGGCAAGGAGACCAAGGAACTCCTCCGTCCGCAGATCCGTCTCTCCTGGGTCACTGGCGACCACGGACTCGTCAGGCAGGGCGTCGTTCTCCTGCAAGGGGCTCATGGGGATGTTGTGCAGCGATGGCGTGGTGGGCAAGTGGTTCAGCGCCGGATTGCCGGTAATTGCGACTTGAGCCTGAAATGTCAGCATCCACACACATCGTGTCACCGCGCAGCCGTCGACTGCCTGCCTGCAGCTAGAATGCTTGTCGCAAAGCTGATGATACTCACCACACCGAGACCCTCGCGCACATGCATCTGGATGTTGGCCCATGCCCGGAGCTTGATAACTTTGCGTCGGTTGAAAGGGAACTCTTCGTGGGCGCGAAGGCTGAGCACTGCGAGGTCGAGTCAGCGAAACGCCCTTAGCCGAGGTCGGATGTCGAAAACTCACACAGTCCAGACGCGCATATCAGGCTGCCGATGAGGAGGCCTGGAGAACGCGAGTCGAGGGCGAAGAAGTAGAAGAAGATCGTGACGAGCGCCGTCGGGAACACGTACAGGAAAAACTTGAAGGAGCGCGCACGTTGTCTGCCGGCGGTCAGTGTCTCGCGCCCATCCACTCGGTAGGTGCGCGTTGGACTTACCGCTGCAGGGGGATTGGGGGGAGCTCGCGGTCCTCGCGAACGACAACGCGGCGACGGCGCGGCATGGCAAGGCGGTGGCTCGGTGGCTGCAGGTGGTAGGGGTGGCAAGGGCGGAGAGGGATAAGGGATGAAGGAATGGCAGAAGACAAGATGGAGACGAGATAGCTGCAAGTGTAACCCGATCGCGTGTTGGCATGACGTTCAGGACTGCCAGGCCACGCCAGGCACGTGTAATTCCTGGCCCAGCCGGCCCCTTCGCTATAACGCGGGGCGCGCCGCATTTCGCCACCAGTCACCCCTTGTTATTGGGTTACCCAAACGCAATTTGTGCATTCCACCCCGACCCCCGGTCATGCACGAGCGCAACCCGTACCGAGTGCGGAAACCCGACTTTGCCGCGCTCGCCGAGAAGGACGAGGCGCTGCGGCCGTTGTAAGTGAGCCGATGGTGAGCGGCAGCGGTGAGCCAGGCAATCTAGCGTCTCAAAGTCAAGCTGACGTGTGTAGCGTCACGAAATCTGACCACGGGGCGAGCATCGACTTCACCGACGCCCGTGCGCTACGGGCACTGACGGCGGCGTTGCTGCGACATGACTTTAATCTCGACATTGAGCTGAGGGACGACCGGCTTTGTCCCACCGTGGGTTGCCTGCTCTCTACTCACCGCTAACCCGCAGGTCGCTAACCGCCTCGACTACGTGCTGACCTGCCTCGACCTTGCGCAGTATGCCGCTCCTGGTCCACTCCGCGCCCTCGACATTGGAACGGGGCACGTCGCAGTCTATGCTCTATTGCTGCACAAGCTGCGGCCTGAAGCTTACGTCGTCGGGAGCGAGCTCGAGCCAACATCGCTGGCGCACGCTCGCGAGCAGGCTGCGCGCAACTCCATTGCACCAGCGGCAGTGGAGATCAAGGGCGTTCCTCCCGACAACTCCTTGCTGGGTCACCTAAAGGATCAGGACTCGTGGTCGTTCACGATGTGCAACCCTCCCTTCTTCGCCAGCCTGGCGGAAGCTGAGGAAGCTCGCTTGGCGAAGGCGACGCCGGCGTCTGCTGCCCCGACGTGCGCGCCGAACGAGCAGGTGACAAGGGGCGGAGAGGAGCTGTTCGTTGGGCAGATGATTGACGAGTCGGTCGCGTACGGTGACAAGGTGGGGTGGTTCACCTCTCTCGTCGGAAGGTATGCCTCTCTCGGTCCACTCGTCAAGCACGTCCTCACGAAGACGACGAACTACGCCGTCATTTCCCTCAGGCAGGGCAACACGGCTCGATGGGTGCTTGCATGGTCGTTCTCGCCCTACCGGCTGCCGGACGTGAGCTGCACAGACCCTGTCAAGGTAGCTGACGAGCAGAACTTGACCAGACCAGCGCACGTCGAGAAGGGAACGAGCTTCGCGAAGATGGTGTCGCTGAGTAACTCATTCGTTCATGATGAAGAGGAGAAGGACCTAGACGAAGTCAGGCAGGCGATCACCGACGTCTTGAAGAGTGTGAACATCGACACAACAGCGGACGAGGAAGGCGTCATCCACCTCGCCCCAACAACTAACACCTGGTCGAGGCAGGCGCGGAGAGCAGCGCAGCGGGCCGCTCAGTACGCTGAAGGAGGGGAAGAAGCGTCAGCCGCTCTACCAGAGAGCTCGACAAGCCAGGAGCCACTGTTCCGTGCTCGCCTAAGCTTCACGAAACCTGAGGCGCCCGCTTCCACGGACGCTGATAGGGAAAGCGATGTGGAAGCGCCTTCGCCCTCCGTTCCAAAGGCGCGAGCAGCAATGGAGTGGCAATGGGGGCGAGACCGAACAATCGTCGACGCCTTCTGGAAGTTTGTCATCCAGAAGGCTGGATTGCGGAAACGCAAGCAATCAGGCGAAGACGGCCCTGCGGAGAAAAAGAGCCGACCGGGTGCCGCTGATGACGAGGAGCAGCAGACGAACAACCCCTATCTCCAGCACCAGGACAACCCGTATCTCAGCCATGGACAAGGTGGCGCCAACCGGGGGCGAGGGCGAGGTCGCGGCGGCAGGCGAGGAGCGTTAGGTGGCGGACGAGGTCGTGGAGGCTACAGCCGACCACAGGATCAGGGCTGGGCAAGACGTCAATGACAGAAGCTGCTGCTGTTGTATCCCAAGAATGCACTTTATGAACATGCCTTTCATAACTACAAATGCACGCATTGTGATGCCAACACTCCACACACGGGGCTCCGCTAGCCCTAGCCTTTACCTTTACACCATGATGCCGTCGTCTTTCCTCCTGCCTTCCTCCTTCCGTCCGTCCGCGGAACTCAATGCTTGAAGATTCTCCTCGAAATGTCACTCGGAAGCCGGGAAACCGGGGAAATTACGGATGCAATGGTGGAGTGTGGGTAAAAGGGTGGGGTTGGGTTGTGGTGTGGGAGTGGATAAAGATATGGGGGATGGATAATGTCTACTGGGTGATCTACTGTCTCCTGCTCCTCGCCGGTCGCCGCTTACTTCTGGCCGGCGTTGCCCTGGCGTCCGCCACGTCCACCACGGTTGCCGCGGTTGCCCTGGCCACGCTCAGCACCGCCGGTGGCAGTACGCTGGCCGCCAGTGCGGGGCTGCTGCTCGGTGGCACCACCACGGCTGCGGCCCTTGGGTCCACGCTCGTCCTTCTCCTTGCGGGTCTCGAAGTTGAGCTTGCCCTCGCCGTTGGCCGTCGGGACACCACCCTCACCGCCGTAGTGAGTTCCGAGCGAAGCAATGATGGCCTTGCGGGCTGAGTCGACGTTCTTGAACTCGACGAAGGCGCAGGCCTTGCCCTTCACGATCTCAACCTTGACGACGTCACCGAAGCGTGAAGCAATGTTGCGGAGAGTAGGCTCGTCAATGGTCTCACCGCCGGTGGTGGAGTCGTTGGCAGACCAGTTGGGAAGCTTGACAAAGCAGTGGGGGGTGTTGACCTTCATGGCGTTCTCGTAGTACGGGTGACGGCCGCTGCCCGAAGCGGGAGCGGCGGCACCGGACGCAGCCGGCGCCGGCGCGGCCTCCTTCTTGGCAGCGGGGGCGGCGGCAGGGGTAGGAGCCGGGGCGGCGGGAGCAGCAGCAGCGGGGGCAGCAGCGACAGAACTGGCCCACGACTTGCCACCGCCAGCAAGAGCAGCCCACGACTTGGGCTTGGCGGGGGCGGCGGGCTGAGCGGGCTGGGCGGGCTGAGCGGGCTGGGCGGGCTGAGCAGGCTGAGCAGGCTGGGCAGCGGGGGTAGCAGCGCCAGAGGTGCCGTTGGGAGTAGCAGAAGCAGCCTTCTCAGACGCAGGAGGGGCGGGAGAAGCAGCCTTGGCGGCAGGAGCGGGGGTCTCCTCGGACTTGCGGGCGGGGGCGGCGGGCTTCTCCTCCTCGGCGGCAGGGGCGGCAGCCTCGGGCTCAGCCTCCTTGGGCTCCTCCTTCTTCTCCGGAGCGGGGGACTCGGGCTTCTGCTCCTCAGCGGGAACCTTGGGCTCAGGGGCCTCGGCGGTGGCAGCAACGGGAGCGGGGGGAGCGGCCTGGGCGTGCTCGACCTCGGCCTGAGTGGCAGGGGCGCTGCTAACGACCGGAGCCTCAGAGACCTCAGGAACCTCGTCGTCCTCATCGTCCTCGTCGGTCTCCTCCTTAAGGTAGCGGAAGATGTCGTTGAGGACGTAGTAGCCGTTGGGCTGCTCGGCCAGGAAGAACGTCTGGACGAACTTGCGCCAAGGCTTGTTGGCGTTGGACATCTCACCGAGAACCTGAATGATGATACCACCGCCGGCCGAGGATTGTGAGTCGATCGAGTTGATGAAGACCTTGCACTGGTCGTAGCCGATCTTGGTGATACGGTCGTGGATCTCCTGTTATCTGGTCAGTCACGCGGACATTATTACTTCATGAATCAGGCACGCAAACTCACCTGCTGACCGAGAGCGGGGGTAGCATCGTCACCCTCCTCGCCGTGGATGAAGGTTGACCGCTTGTTGTAGAAGCAGTGGAGGCGGTGGGGCTGCTTGTTCACAAAGTTGCTGTTAGTCTGTCAGCATTCTGCCTGCGACACGCCGATCTCTCTTCATCACTGATGGGCGCAAGGCTGCCGACACGTCCGCCACACACGCTCGCGCTTCGGAACGGCTCGAGCGTCGTGTCATGCATGCGACAGTGACAGGATCCGATACTCACTAGTACTGGGGAACAAACTGCCATCCGACGTCGCTGGGCGAGATCTTGCTGGCATCCTGGCTCGAGGTCGAAGCAGCAGCCGACTGGGTGGGCTGCTCGGTGGAGGCAGGAGCGGGCTGGCCGTTCTGAGCGGGGTTAGGAGCAGACATGACTGCAGGATGTCAGCGTGAAGCGTTCAACAGAAGAGACGCCGCTCTATCCAATGACGCGTCGGACGAGCGGTTGGGCAACGTACCAGTAGAACGAGGTAGAAGAGATGCTGGAGGGAGAAAAAAGGTGGAGGGTTGAACTTTGTGTGGTCGGCAACCTTGTTGCAAGACAGAGGACAGTGCGCAGAGGGCGGGCTGGCAGTCCCTTCGAGGTGGTTTTAGTTCCTCTGTAGTGAGGAGGAGGGGCGGGGGAAGGGTGTTGGAAGGGGAAACGGTGTGGTTAGGCGTTGAATGTTGGGCAAAAGACGGGTCAAGACGATGATGATTAGTGACGCTGGACACTGCGCGCTGGTCGGTCTGGGTCGAGGGCCTGGCTCGAGGGTCGCTGGCCCGTTGGATGACTCAATGGCAGGCATCACCAGCGCGAGCGACCCTCGCCCAGCGCGACCTCCACCTTTCCGGCGTTTCCAGCATGTGGCAGCACCTTACCAGAGCCACGCGTCGTCATAACCACACCCAGGTCACCGATTACACCATGCATACCAGCTTGCTCATCGTCGTCCACCTTCTCCTCGCTACTTGCATCGGCTTCTCATTAGACTCTTAGACGCCCGCGACGCTTACGACTTTGACTTCGGATACCACACACCCCGCTACTACCACCACCATGTCGCTCGACCTGCAGCAGTCGGTCGCCCAGCTGCAGCAGCTCTTCGACGCCGGCAAGAAGGACGAGGTCACCAAGCTTGTCACCCAGCTCAAGGTCAGTCATGGCATGCACGCTCCTGAAGCTAACCATCAGATCCAGCTGGCCCAGTCGGGACTCTACTTTGCTCCTCCCGATGCCAATCCCCAGGACCTGCTTGCTGCTCGTGAGTTGATCTACTTATTGCCTATAACTGACAACAGGTACGATCATTGAGATCGGAGCCTTCAACGCTCTGAGGCAGAGCAATCTCGCCGCGTACAACCAGTACAATGCTGCGCTTCAACCGTTCTATGTCAATCTCGCCAACACCCTGCCGCCGTCTGCGAACCGGCCGATCATCATCGGCCTGCAGCTCCTGACGATGCTGTCCGAGGGCAAGTACTCGCAGTTCCACATGGCGCTTGAGGGTCTGGACGTGAGCGAGCTCGGGGACGTCTTCGTGCGCTGGCCGGTGGACCTCGAGCGCTGGATGATGGAGGGAGCATACAACAAGATCTACCGGGCGCGCGACCGTGTTCCGCGCGAGGAGTATGCTGTTCTGCTCGAGCGGCTGATGGGAACGATCAGGGAGCAGATCGCGCTCACGATCGAGACGTCGTATCCGTCGCTGCCGCTGCAGAACGCTGCGCAGCTCCTCTTCTTCCGCTCGGGCGAGACGGCCCAGCTCGTCGAGTTCGCGAAGGAGCGTGGATGGGACCTCGAGCCCTCCACCCAAACCTTCACTTTCCCCAAGTCGCCCATCCCGGACATCGCCCTCGCTGCCGTCGCCGCGCACGACTCATCTCGCATCACGATGGACCTTGCGGGCGGAAAGGGTATCAAGCGTGGTGGACCCATGCAGTCGATGGTCAAGCCGGCACTTGAGCTGGCGCAGCAGCTCGAGGCGATTGTTTAGATAGCAGCATTGTTTCCATGTATACGTAGCATAAGTGATAAGATCTCTGGGATCATGATTGAGCCTCGGAGCTGCATCCTGCCAGTGCAACAGTTTGTTTGCGCACTGCCCAAAGCACGCATGCCCAGCACCCTCTGGCAGAGATCGCAGCATGTGACGGTTGCCACTGGTGTGTCTCACCGTAGCGTAACATGAGATGACGCGTGCAGACCTCCACTTTCTCGATCGCTGTTGTTGACATCAACCTATCATTCCCGACCTTCCTCGACAATGAAGCGCGCATCGTCGCCTTCCTCCTCGACACCGCCCCAATCCTTCAAGAAGCGTGCGCGCGTGCACACTCCGCCACGCAATGCGCTCTCTTCCTGGTTGAAGCCGGGTGAGCCGGCGCCGCTGCTCGTCTCAAGTCCGCACCTCCACGCTGTGTCCAGCACATTTACGTCGTTCGCACTGTCACTCTCTCCACCCTCCAACATTCGAACAGCAGAGGCACTGAAGAAGCATGTGCAGAACATTGTCCGCGGCATGGACATTGTCAGTCTTGTCGGCAAGGAGTTGCTCGAATCACGAGACGGTGCTTTCCAGAGCGACGGCGGGCTGGCTCCGGGCCCGAGGAAGAGAGCCCGCGAGCCAGATCACAGAATGTGGGCATGCCGGACACTCGTGCTGAAGGAAGGACGAGATGGGACACAGGGAGAGGACGATTATCAGGTATGTTCTCACGACGAGGAAGGGTCAACGTGACGGACTCGAAACGATTCCGCAGCCGGCGTTGGACTCCGAGGCTCCGAGGTAGGCATGCGCGGCCGTGAGAATGTGGAAAGCCGTCGGAAGACATTAGGTGGGCATGCGGCATGTCACCACTTTGCCCTCTCATGGCCGATCGCTATAGACATGTGGGAACAGCTTGCGTGGCCATGCGAGCGCCGCCCTCGTCACTGCGGTACTTGCTCGGCGCCCGGAGGGACAACCGGACCCACATTGCATCCCACTCTGCGACGTCCATGAAACACCCACGCTAACTCCAGCTTCTGGAAGCGATGGACGATGACGGAGAGCGGTACGGCGGCGACCGAGTGCTCAAAGTCCTGAACGAGGTTGGCGCTGTTGATGTGCTCGTTGTTTGTGCGCGGTGGTTCGGCGGAGATATGCTCGGTGTAAGTGTCTCGGACGCGGATAAGACGCCCCGCGGTTCGGCGACGGATGACGCGTCGCTGCTATGGGTCGGGCCATGGGACGTAGGGCTGCGTCCTAATGCCTCGGAAGGTATCGTAGCGCCGAGGTAGCTGCTATGCCTAGCCAACGATCGGCGTAGCGCCTTACAGAGTGGGCTGTTGTTGGTCCACTAGCGCGAGTGCTAGTGCTAGTGCCCGAAGAGCCTCGCTGCGACGGTTTGAGCAAGGGCGCCGGTGACTGACCATGTTGCACGGTATCTGAGCAGCACCTAGAGCTGCAGTCTGTGAGCGAGAACTTCGTTGCTGACATCAGCCGGCGCGCTTCAGCCATATCGGCGTTACGGCCCAGCATGCAGCTCAAGCGCTCATGGAGAAAGTGAAGCTGCGCGATCTGCGCTCGGCGCTCACGACCTTGGACGAGGCAATTGGCGAACTGCGCCGCGACATTGCCATCTTGTCCGCCACAAACGATAATGCTCCAAGTGCCACAGCGGGTAAGGCTCCCGCTGAGAATGACGGTGCCGATGCAGACGGCAAGGCAGAAGGAACTAAAGAAACCGAGAAGATGCGCACGCCTGTCCCACAAAAACCAAACTACGCGGCGATCTCCGACCCAGTACGGCTCGAGCGCCTCATTGCCGCCAAAGAGAAGACGATGGCGAACCTGGACTCGAAGTTGGCCGTTTTGCGGGCAGAGCGCGAGTAGCACGAAAGACGTCTGAACAAGACACTGGCTTCGCTCTGATCTTCGCCTGCCTACCTATCTGGGCGCTTACCTCCCCAGGCTGTCGTCTCTCTGGAACGCCTCTCCTAGATCTAGGTGCCTCGCTCCGACATCTTGGGTCGCCCGGTATATCGGGAAGTGCTACTCGTGTTCTCGCGTCAGTTGTGGAGCTCGTTCCTGTTGAATCCCTGGTTCAGAGCAGTCTGGCTCGTCGCTGTGGAGTAGTTTTCTGGAACGCGCAGCATGGAGTACGGCACGCACTCCACTCTACCCTTCTGGTATGCTCCATATGCATGCCGTCTACAGTCTCAGGTCGGTATCACGTTGCGAGTGCGCCGTCCATTGCGACGCTTTGCCCGATTTTCCTGCGGTTGACGAACATTTCGCTCCTGGGATCCTGGTGTATCCAAGTGATTAGGCAGAGACAGGCTATGACGTAGTGTCCCGCCCATCGATCACTCACGTGCCCGCTGGAACATGTGGGGCTCACCACGGACTAGTGCGATTGACCGCTCCACTGTGGAGTCTACTGGCATGTGATGGGCGCGATGCATGTGATGTCGCTCTTGCATGTGATGAACTCCTCTGCATGTGATAGCAGAAAGCTGCCAGAAGCAGGTGATATCTGTTACAGGGCAGACACGGGTGGGCTTGAATGTGTAACGCTGACGACGGAGTTCGAGCGCGCTCCGAGGTCCGTCATGAGCTCGGAGTGCCGCACCAGCCATCAGACCTGCCCTTGGAGCCACTGGAGGGCACGGTGGCATGTTCAGGGGAGCGCAGTCGTGGAGTGCGAAGCGAACGGTACGTGCTGGAGGCATGCCCCGTTGTCCCTACCACCCGGCCACCCCTGGCAGGACACGGAGAAGACACTGCAGGGCCACATAGAGCACCCTACAGCAGTCCGCAGTCGGCGGTGACTTCCTCGTTGACGAGAGAACGTCTCGCAAGTCCCCGATGCTCATTGCTCCTGGCTGTCCTTGATCCAGGACGCATTGCAGGATAGAGCATGCGGCAACACGTGAGTTCGAGGGCACCGGGCTCAACATGTCGAACGATGTACGGTGTCCGAAAGGGCTTAAAGTCCGCACTGCCTCGGGCCCTCGGAGATACCCCCCTCCTGGCCCCTTGCTCCGGGCCGCCCATGCCGCTCGGCGTCGCCTAACCCACCGCACAGCCTGCCCCGGTGCTTGCTTCGGTGTCCGCTTTATTGGCCGCAGGGAGGCACCGCACCCTCCCTCGGCACGTGGGAGGAAGTACCCAGGAAGTAACGTAAGAAGGAGGGGATCTGATGAAGTGCTGCACAGCCTACGGGGCCAACGCGTGCTGGAATCCTCGCTCGGAGCGCTCCTTGCACGCATTAAGCTGATGCTTCGAGGGACATTGAGGGTTAAGGAAAGGAATAGCGGGCAAGCGGGACCACGTTTGCCTGCATGCTATGCATCTCTCGGCAGACACGGTAGGGACCTAAACTGGAAGTAGAGAGCATAGAACACCGCCCGTCGATCACTGCTTGCTGCTAGCGTCGCCGGAGACGCCGAAAGGTATGCCGGAGCTGCATTACCTCGGCTGCTCGATGGAAGGTGGAACGATGGGTGGCAACAGATCGGCCGCTGGAATGGTCGAAGCGGCCAACCCATCAGCGCGGTTTGTCAGACCCCCGCGTCAACCCTCCCAAGCCAACTTGGCAAGACGACACGAGCGACGCAGTCCTACAGGCTTGTAGTCTCAGATCCAGCGACCAGTGGCCAGTCCAAGTAGGTGGCCAACGTAACCTGCCCACCGTACCCAAAGAGGATGCCGTATGAATTGTTGTTCCTCGCATTCTCCCATTCTCTTAGCATGCTAATGCGGCCGCTCGAACCAACTAGCTTTGTCCGCCGCTTCCTTGATAATTGTGTCGCCCAAGTTTCTGCTTCTGGGTTCCGGTGGGACCCCGTCATTATTGCTGGAACACGGACAATGGTGAATATACCAAATGGGCCACAATGGACATTCAGCATTCAGATCACACGATTGCCAGACCGCCTCGCTGACGCAGTGCCTCCCCAATCCCCGGGTGCCCGGGTTTGAGACTGCGCATGGGTCTCGTTGCCTCCTGGGTGTTATTGGGATCTGTCTCGCGCGCCTGCTCGCCACCAATGCAAGCTCGCATGGTCGCATGCAATGCAGACTGACACGACGATGGCGCCATGACCTCGATCTCTGCAGTACCGTTTGTTCCTCGGCGCAGCTGTTCCTCTCTCGTTCCTCGTTTCGTTCTGCTTTTAGCAACTATTGAGCGTTGAGCTTGCCGTGGACAACTTGCAACCCAAGTAGTGCTGTGCCTGCGGCCCCGTGCAACCCCGTGTTGGAACTCAACTCCGTGCTCAGCCCCATGCACATCTCCGTGAAGCTGTGCCTTCTCCCAACCCCGTGCACTCGCCGTTCCTGGCCACTTTGTACCTCCAGCACCTCGTACCTGCTGTCGAACTGTACCTGTACCTCTCGCTCGCCAAGCAACGGGCACGGCTCGCGGCACACAGGCGCAGACGAGCAGACGGATGCTCGGTCCGAACTCGTAGACTCGTAGCTCTTAGCTCTATGCTCCTGCGTGCCTCTGGTCGCGCTCTTCGGAGGAACTATTGTGCGCGCACCAGCATACATGAGACGATGGGAGGCTGGGACTGTGTCTGTGGCATTGTCTATGCAGTGGCGAAAAGCGAGACCGAGCAGTCGTCTGCCGGCTCCAACTCGGTCTGCATTAACTCCACTTCGCGACTGCCACACACCACGGTGCTGGTACGTATGCATCGCAACCGCGGGTGATCGGCCAGGGGCGCCCGGCCGCCATGCTCGCTCGCTCGCTACGGGCTGCGCCGATGGGCGAATGCAGTCAGTCCGACGACACGACCCGATACCGGCATGAGAATGCACCTGGAGGCCAATGGGATGCCTGTTTCGTGCCAAGACGTCGCAAACGAGACATGAAGCAAGCTCGCACGAAGGGTTAGAGAGAGGGGTGCGAGCCAGCTCCCGAAAATACAAGCTCTGCCTGAACTCTGCCTGAACTCTTTCGTGTCGGTGTGTCAGGTGAGCAGCGGAGCACAGAGCAGCGGACAAGTGAGGTAAGCCAGCTACGAGAGATGGGATAAGCCGAAGTCTTGGACCCTGGTGCCCTGAGTCCTGGGAGGTGGTACGCTGCACCTTAATCTCCCTGGTCCTGGTGCTTGCCGCCCAGTCATGGTCACAAGCCTACAGTCGGTCGGCTGAGACTCTGAGACGGGTGCGAGAGGCAGACGAGATCCCACTTTGCGAGCCTCATCTCGTACCGCAGCTTGCCGTTAAGCAATCAGAGCCCACTCGGCCTTGCTCATCATGTCTCATCATCGTCGTCGGTCGATCTCCCAAAAGGACTGAAGCGAACCCAACCTTGTTCCCGATGTGCATCAAATATTCAGACGACTAACCCCCCTTGACTTTGCAGGAATGCCCGAGCAGTGGACCTGTTATGCACGTACGTACAGCTGCGACTGCTATTGCTGCCGAGCACTACACTGCTGCCGAACGCTCGCCGGCGATCTGCATCTGCATCTGCATTTGGGATGTACGTACGGTACGGCAGATTTGAGAGATCCCGTTTTCTGTTTACGCTCTCGCTTCGAGCACCTCCGTGCACGCATAGTCAAGCCAAGCCAAGCTTACCTATGGCGTACGCCCGGTAGGTCGCGGGGCCTGCCAGGCTGCAGGCTGGGGGGGGCGGAGCGGCGGTGGCTGCTGTCATCACACGGTTCATTCCGCGCTCCGCCTCTGTCGATTCCATTAATAATTACATTCTGCGCAGAGCGGCACAGCTGCCAGTTGCGGCAATGAAAGTGTCCTTAGCTTGGCTCGGTGTCAGAGTCTGCGCAGTGAACAGCTGACAGACTGACAAGTGCCTGGTGTACCGGGCGTAAATGCCGGATTCGGATGCGAAATGCAAGCCAAGTTTCGGTGGAACGTTGACCGCTGCAACCACTGGGGAGGAATCGCTCGGAACGAGGGCAAGAGAGCACAGGACCCAAGGATGGCCGACGTCAGGACTGCCAGGCCAGCTATTGTCTAATGCATAAAGGGAGGCCAACTACCAGGCACTACCGATAGAAATCCTTGGGCGCCGTACGCGTATACTATGGCCCGTTGGCCTCCCTTTTTGCATTAGGCAATAGGCAGCGTTTCGTAAGGATCGCAGAACGCCGCAAGGAGTCTGACTGAAATGATGTATCCAGGAGAAAGGGACCAACCCTGTTGACCCTGAGCTTCTTGACGCCGCTGATGGAGAGAGAGGCGCACGTTGCTCGCTGACAGTGCGCTAGCCTCTATCAGGCCCTGGCTTGCAAGCTGACTGACTGGCGCCCACCGTATCCACCGTATCCACCACCCAACTCCAATCGGCGAAGCGCGCGCGCGGTTGCTGCATGCCAGCTTGTCGCATCTGACTCAGGCACGCGTTGAGACGCTGGGAGCTGGGACGCTGGGACACTGGGATCGAGCACCACTCTGACCATGACGCACCACCGCAGCTACCCAGCTCCATCGCCGCGCTTGCCGCTCCGCCAGACCGCTCCGCTTCGGCGCAAGCTTCGGTCCTTCGGTCGTCGACTAGCGCTAGCAGCACATGCTCACAACAATGCAACCCAACCCAACCCACAACCCACGGATACACGGACAAGCGATACGCCCCCGCGCGCGCGCTCCACTAGAGTTGGTTGGGCCGCATTGTGCGCAGCCCGAAATTCTGCTGATGAAGGAAGGGAGGCTTGATTTTAGCACGCCAGAGAGCGCCAGGCAGCACGCCAGAATGGTCAGAATGGAGAGAGCGAGCGGCCGATTTGACCGAAGAGATGCGCCTAATGCAAGCAAAAAGCTGGGAGCGGCTGACGCCTGGCGGCCTGGCGGCTGCAGAGGGTCCCTATCGGTGGTACACCCGTACACCCGTCATCATCATCAGCCAGTCTGCTGCACTGGCTGGCGGTGCTCGATTGAGCTAGTTTTGGTGCGGCTGCCGTGCCCTGCGCCCTGGCTCCTGCCCTTTGCCAGGGACACCGCTCGATCCTCACTCAGGGTCGACCCTGCGTATCTACGACCGTATGACCATGACCTACCTCCTACGTACGAAAACCCACCCAGACACATCGCTCTTGCATGCCGGCCGTGCCTTCCTCCCACACACACACACCTGCCCCCCCTTCCCCTCATATATCCTTCCTCGCTCCCACCTCCCATCGTATCTCCCCCTCCTACACACACCAAGATGCTCGCTACCATCCCACCTTCTACGACGCCGACACCAGCGACTGCCGCCGACAAGGGCGCGCCCCCGAGCTACGACACAACAATGCGCATGTCGCCCATGGTCGCCCAGCCCACCGGCCCCGCGCCGGTCATTCCCTCCCGCTCGAGCAGCTACAGCACGGCGTCCTCGGACATGTTCATGTCTTCCCCCCCGTCGCAGTCAATAACGACTCTGTCGAACCCGAGTCTCGTCTCCCTCACGCCCTCGGTCGCCCCGAGCCAGGGCCCGTGTTCGACCATGTCGCCAATGATGAACCGCCACAGCTTCATGCCCGCTCCCCGCCGCCCGTCGAGCGTCCACCCCGCCTCCCGACCAGCTTTCGCCATCATGACCCTCGCTGAGCAGAACGTAGTCCGCACCTTTGGCTTCCCTGCCAAGGTCATCGAGGCGATCGACCTCACCCTCAGCCGCGGCTGGAAGGGAGTCACCCGGAAACACTCCCCGCGACCCGCCGTCCAGGACTGGGAGCTCCTCGGCGCACCATGTGAGTGAAATTCTGTTTGTCTGTGCGATGGCAATGGCTTCGTGAGACTTGGCGGGCACGGTGGTTGCAAGCGCGAGCAGAACGCCAGTACCGAGAGGCAGCCACAGCGCATGTCCGGTACGCTCGCCGGCTGTGCACGGAATATGATGCCTCCACCACTGCAGCGCGGCGTAAGAGTGGCATTTTACCGATGCCCCTTCCCGAAATGCGGGTGGGAGGTGGGAACACTGGGATCACGAGATATGCGTTGCCGCAAGGCACGGCTCATTCACCCCACCGCCGTCCATGGCACGGCATGCACGCCGCCGCATTGAGAACATCTAAACCATGCAGCATGCTGACTTTTGCAGGGGAAGGAGGAATTGAAGACGTGCGCTCGCGGCGGTTAGTCGAGTTCCTGCTGTTTTCGCTGTCCAAGGTTGGATGGCACCTGAGTTCTTCGTGCGAGCTGCCCGGTCGCAGCCGGGACACCCTCTTCTTCAAGCAGGGACCCATGGTCGCCCGCGCATACTTCTCTGTCGGGTTTGACGACGAGAACACGCACAGCATCAAGATGATCGATGCGCCGAACGATGCGAGGCAGGTCTTCCTCGACACGCTCAGTGTAAGTTTTGCCTCAACCTCTATTTCTGGCTCAGTGCCTGGCCGCCGGCCCTTTCACATGTGCCGGGTGTGAACAACGTTTCATCTGCGGCCAGTAAAACGTTGGTTGTATTTCCGGGCACCGCCCAGGTACACAGCACCGGCGTGACAGTTACACTTTTGCATCTTCCTGATCTTTGAAGTTACAGCCACTGACTTGCAGGAATTCCCCGGTGGACTTGCTGGACACTGCGTGCCGGAACGTGGATGCCTTGAAGCGGTCCTCAAGACCGACCCGTTCAACACGATGGCCGACTCTGAGCTCGGCGGCCAGCTCATGTGTGCTCTGCTTTACGCCCTCGACGGCATCGGGTACGAGCTCGTCTCCTCCATCGCTCTCGGACGGAAGCCGGCCTCAACACCATGGGGCGCTGGCTCGAGCGTCGACACATGGTTCCTGGCGAAGAAGCTCTGAGCGCGGGGTGCGAGTGCGAGTACGAGTGCGAGCGAAGCGAGCTTGAGTACGAGTTCTGAACGAGCATACGCCGCGAGCGCAAGCGAGCATGGGCCGGAGGGCAGTGCCGCTTAAGCGTAACGATCTGACATGACGAGTGAGCGAGATCTAGCAGAGTTGATCAGGGATCTCGTCTCAGCCGGTCCAGGCCCAGGCGCGAAACAGAAGCAGCACACCAGCTTCTGACGGTTGTAGTAGGAGTACCAGTACCAGTCCGGGCGCACACGGAGCCCGCGCATTGTAATATACAGCTAGCATAATGATGTATCTAATAATACTATTGCGGCGGAGCCGAGCTGGCCCGTTATCCCGTTGTCCAGTCTAAGCGTCATCCGGAAGCGAGTCAGCATTGACAGACGGCCACATCAACCTTGCCTGGAGGTCCGGCACGCCGTCGCTAGCCTGGACGATCTCCCCCGACCGGAAGTGCGTCACGTAGTCCGTGAGACCGAGCGTGAGCTTAATGGCCGGAGCGCCGGGGACATATGTCTCAAGCTCGACACCGTTGTACACAACGGGCTGCACGTCGGTCGAGTCGCCCTTCATCTTGGCTGCGACCTCGGCGTCGCCCTCGGTCTTGACGCCGTTGGGCTTGGCGTCCCCGTTGGCATGACCGTTGGCGTGACCGTTGGGCTTGGAGTCGCCATTCGACTTGGCCTCGGCGGCGTTGATGAGCTTGACGACATTGTGGGCCGCACACTCGCCCATCCAGTACGCCGTGTGGCCAGCCTGGATGGCAGGGGTATGCGCGCAGTCGCCAATGGCGAAAATGTGGCCGAGTCCCGTTTCCTTCTCGCCGTTCTCCTCGTGGCTCGATCCGTTCGCGCCATTGACTCCGTTCTCGGTAACGCTCAGACCCTCAACGCGGCTCACGATTTCCTCGACCTGCGTCAACGGCTCGATCTGGAGACTCGGCCTGACCCTAATCCGCCCAGAGACGGGATCCACATTCGCCAGTCCGCTCAGCAGTCCGACACGCGGCCGCTGCCCCGTGCACGCGAGCACGACGTCGGCCTCGACCACCTTCCCGCCCGCAGTCTTGATGCGCTTCACCTTGTCCCCATCCTGGGGCCACTCCATGACCCTCTCGCCGAGGATCGTCCGCACGCCCAGCTCCTCCATCTTCGTCATGACCACATCGTGCAGGCCGGGATAGATCGGCATGAGCGTCTGGCGGGAGTGGATGAGCGTCACGCTCTTTTCTGGCCAGAGGGACTTGATATCCGTCGCGAACTGGATACCGAGCGCGCCGCCGCCGATAATAGCCACGGAGGCGGCAGCAGCAATCGTCTCGTGGTGGCGCTGCATCCATTCGATTCCGCCAGACTTGCTGCCGCGCGCAGGAGAGGGAAGAGAGGGCGGCTCGCCCCACACGTCGCATGGCGTGGGGAGACCCGCGCCGAGCGCGTAGATGAGGTAGTCGAAGGGAAGGGTGTGCTCCTCTACTCCCCGCTCTGAGTCCGGGATCGTGTGCCCCGCATCCGTCACCCCGTCATACGACGGAGATGGGGAGAGGTACGTCACGCTGTGCGGCGAGATGGAGGTTACGAGGCCTTGGATGACGATGTTGCGGGACTTGCTCGACCCGCCGTTCACGCCGTTCGCCTGGCCATTGGCACCGTTGGCGCTGCCGTTGGCTGATGAATCAGAGGTCGAAGGCGGGGTAAACATGTTGGTGTACGGGACGAACCCCTTCGGCGCGTGCTCGGGCAGCACGACGAAGCGCGGGAACACATACACGTCTGTCGCTGTCAGCTGGCAGTCCTCCATCTCTCATCTCCAGTCGCCATCTAGCGGGGATGGCACTACGACTCACGGTTCATGTGCGAGTTGCGCTCGAGCACAACGACTCGCCAGTCTGGCGGGAGGGTCTCGGACAGAATGCGCGCGGCGCGAGCACCGCCGTACGACCCGCCGAGGACGAGGACGGTCTTTGTTGATGTCATTGTGGGTGGGGGTTTGCGAGTGAAGGGGGGAGGGGGGAGGGGCTACTGGGACTCTTTATGGGCAGTCACTCTTATGGGTGGGTGGTGAGGAAGACGCTGGTCGTGGTTGTTTCTCGTCGGCCGAGATGTTGACGGTGGCGGGGAGAGTGCACTGATTCCGAAGATGAGCCGGTTGTTGTTGTTGCGATGAGATCTGTTCCGCTCTTCCTATGCTCCCAGTTCACGGAGAATGATGCCCGAAAACGTGTGAGCGTGGGATCAGAACGAATGTGGGACAGTGTGCAGAGTTGACTCGGACGTTCGGACGAGGCTGACGGCAGCTGACACTGGCACCGGAGGGGCACGTAGACTTTTTTCCCTTGTGCAACCCTGGTCGGGTCGGCCGCCAAGCCAAACCCCGCCCGCATGACCCGCGCTGGGCGCTACCGATGCGGCTAGGCTTTATCTGATAGGATTAATTTGCTAAAATCGGGATTTTCTCACTCGGACTTGCCCGACTTTCGCCCCCGACGCCCCCGAGTCAGATGCCGCGTCACGTGATGTGTGATCCTCTGTGATCCTCTCTGCGCAGCATTAGATGTGGCACAGATGGGAGGCTGGTGCAGTTGTGGGTGTCCGGGGCAGCTGGTTGGTAGGAGGAACAATGGTACGACGCTTTGTGTGGGTAATAGCTTGGTGTTTAGCAACATGAGGACACGCGTTGCGTGCCAGGCGTAGGAGGCATCACCGTGCCAAGCACATTTGTAAGGACCGTCAAAGTCACCGCCTTGCACCGACATCTTCATGCCAGTAGGGACGCTTGGAAAGTGTTCAGCTGTATCCCAGGTCGAGCCGAGCAGACCATCCGGAATAGCGGATCGTCGTTGGTTTATGTACGATGCGGTCCGAGGACGGCACTTATCAGGGTGGGACCACACCGCCCCCTTGCCCGAGAACTTCGGAGCCGGACTCACGACGCGTCGGCGCGTATGGCTGCCCACTAGTGGCACTTACGCTACAAAACTCGCAGAAATGTGGAGAAAGGCTGGGAAGAATAACGACCAACGAGGACCGGCGAGATGTTCTGGAGCTTTTGTCTTAACAAGATGGCGCATGACGAAGTGCGGGAGGCTGAGGAGCGGCGACATGAAGAGTCTCGGCGAAGGGAACAAGAGAGGAGCTCGAGTCAGGCGCAATCAGTGAGTGCGATGTATCTCATGAGTCAGCTAACAGCAGATGAGCGCGAACCCGGACCGAGGACGAACAGCGAGCCAGAAGCCGTTAACCAAGGACAAGAAGCAGGCGTGAATGCCACTTCACCCCTCGACGTTACTTTATCATGGGACCCGAAGCCGCAGCGGTGCTCCTTTACCATTCTTATTCTCCTCGGAGTTCAGAGCCGGAATGTCTCGCTGTCACAGTTGGGTTTGGTTTCGTATGGGAGCGAGTGCGATTGCGGTGTCGCATAACCAGACCAACATGAACATGCCACTGCCATCCGAAACAGACCAGATTTGCCGTAAC
Source organism: Trichosporon asahii var. asahii CBS 2479 (assembly GCF_000293215.1). Lineage (NCBI taxonomy): Eukaryota > Fungi > Basidiomycota > Tremellomycetes > Trichosporonales > Trichosporonaceae > Trichosporon > Trichosporon asahii. The sequence continues at coordinate 567,630 of NW_014040915.1, forward strand.
CCTAACCTCCCTAGTTTCAGACCATGCCACATATATTACTGCTTCCTGAGCACTGGAAAGTGATGCGAGAAGGAGTGCAATATGCATGCATGCGATTTCGCGAACTTTCAAAGCCCGACCTGGGCCTGGACACGCCCGGGCTCCCGCAGACAGCAATAACAATCTCGGGATGATAGCTCAGTTGGGAGAGCGCGAGAGTGAAGATACTCAATTCTTGAGGTCGGGCGTTCGATCCGCCCTCGTCCCACTTTTTGCACGTTTACACTGATCTCGACGTTGCTCACAGACTTGTCCCTTGGCCTGTACAGCAGTGCCGCATGCATTATACATGCACCAGTAGTGCCGGTTACATTCATCACAAGCACCCTTCCGACGGTAAAAACGGTCGTCGCGAGTGATAATCAACATGACAGCCACGTGACATTACGTAAAGCAATATTTCCATCTTCAACATTTCTGAACGATGTCACTTAGATCGACCCCGCAGATATTCGCAAGCAACAACAGCACAACGATGGCGACGATATCAGCACCGACGTCGCTCGCGACCTTTCCGTACGCGCATGCGTCGTCTTCGCGCGCCCCGCACGTGACGCTCGGCCCGGTGCATGGACGGCCGAAGCTGGCCGTCGCAGCCGTGCACGGCGATGGAGTGTGGACCTACGACGTGAGCTAGCCGGTTGCTTCGAGCTGACGGACAGATCAAGACGCTGCGACCAGCGACGTCGTTCACAGTGTCTCCCTCGACGGTTTTCGCGACCCCACCCGTTTCCTTCGTCACCGAGACTGAGAACGAGGAGGGAGAAGCGGAGAGCAGCAGGACCACCGCCGTCGGCATTCACAGCGGCGAGGGAGTCAAGGGTGAGGGACGAGGGGTCTGGGTTTGGAGCGGAGAGGAGGGCGAGAAGCGCGCTATCGCTCTCGAGCAGCCTGTACAGAGCCTGCATGCTCTCAACGGCGGGTGGCCGCTGCTTGCTGTCGGCGCCGCCGCATCGCTGCACTTGATCAACGAGGACGGAAGCGTGAAGGTCCTGCAGAAGCCGCGAGGCAAGGCTCGGATCCTGGCTGCGGGAGTGGAGGGAAACCGTGTTGTGCTCGCCGACGAGCATGGACGGGTGTACGCCTTCTCGCTCGACCATGACGGTGGTCGCGCGGAGCTCGCTGCGGATGTCACACTCGGCAAGGAGCCGTTGTCTCTTCTCGCTGCCTCTGTCGGTGGAGGCGTGCTCACTGCCATCGACAGCAACAACCGCGTTCACGTCCGCAAGATCACCGACCTCGAGGCCGGTGGCGGCTCCATTCCCCTCGCTCACCCTTGCACCCCCGCGGCAATCGTCTCCCTCGGAATGGCTGGACGTCCCATCGCAGCCCTCGCCGTACCCCACCCGTTCCCCTCAGTCGCTCTCGTCTCTCCCCTTCCCGACCTTCCCCCGCCGCTCTGGCCACGCAAGCGATCTCAAGCGGCACAACACAGATCACGCACCTCGCCGTGCTCTCGCAGGCTCCCGGCACCTACACTCTGGGCACTGTTCTCTCGCACCCCGGCTCTGACGGCAGCGGGCGATCGGTCATCCACGTTCTCGACGTCTCTGTCCCGGAGAGCGGCATCGGCCTCTCGTCCCTGATCGGATCCGCCGAGGCCACTGCCGAGGTCTTCTCGCAGCGAACGCAGCCCCACGGTGCCGTCGACAAGATGCTCGAGGGTCTGCGCACTTCGCTCGCGGCCAACACGCCCGAGAAGGCGGAGAAGAGCTTCCAGTACTGGCTCGACGAGGAGGACAAGAAGGCGACGGCGCACGCCCACGGCAGCGGCAAGCGCCAGGCGACTATTCCCGAGTCTGTTGTCCGCCGCGTTGTCTCCGCCGTCTTCGACGCCGCCCTCGAGACCAAGGGCAAGAGCAAGGGTCCCTACGCTGGCCGCATCATTAGCACGCTCGCCGAGCGTCGCCTCCTCTCTGACGACATGTACGCTGGCGGCCTTGTGCTCGGCGCGCTCCTCCCCGTCGGCGACTGGCGGAACATTTCCCGCCTCGTTCGCTCTTCCCCCGCGCTCCCGTCCAAGGCCACAGTCGGCCTAATCCAGCACGCCCTCGAGGGCAAGTCTGGCCCCAGCCTGTCCCAGGTGCTCGAGGACATTCTCTCTGGTCCGGAGCCGGATCCGGCGTACCGCGCCGAGCTCCGCGCCCTTTCGCCAACGGACGCGCTGAAGGTGCTCGAGCAGTACTTGGCCTGGGCCGAGGCGCACACCTCGCGCGGCGACGGACTCGAGTCCTGGCCCGAGCGCCAGTCGGCCAAGGACCTCCCGCCCCTCGCTGCTCTGGTGCAGCACGCCAGCATGCTCCTCGACGCCCAGCTCGGCAACCTCGTCACGCTCCCCACAGCGCAGGCTGTGATTGAGCGCTTCAAGGCTGCCATTGAGCCCGCCCTTGCCGCCCAGAATGACTACAGGCGCCTCAAGGCCCCGGTTGAGGCTACCCTTCGCGCGGGCAGGGAGCGGGCAGACGCGAGGAGGAAGGACGAGTCTGAGGAGCAGGTCGGCAAGTGGCGCGTGGAGGACTTCGTATTCTAGACTAGACTGTATGTATCGGGCTCACAGGACTGCATGCGGCGGCGGCGAGGAAGGCAAGATTGGCGGGTGGGCGAGGAATACTGTAGACGTGAGGGGACGGTCTGGAACATGGGGCGCAAGTTGACGCAACCTTACGCGTGCGGTCCGTGCGTTATGCCTAGAGGTGAGCAGTAGGTAGCAGCAGGGTTGGTGTTATGATACAATGGTGCATCTCATGCGGACACTGGTACAAAGGAGGAAGCGAAAACGAAAAACACTGTAATGAAGAGAAGAAGGAAGGGCGCTTAAGCGTCCTGCGAGCCGGGGATCTTGGCCTTGTTGCCGCCCTTGCCCTTGGGGGGAAGGAGCTCCGAGAGAATGTTGGGGAGGACACCACCCTGCGAGATGACGACCGAGCCGAGGAGCTTGTTCAGCTCCTCGTCGTTGCGGACGGCGAGCTGAAGGTGACGGGGAACGATACGCGACTTCTTGTTGTCACGGGCGGCGTTGCCAGCAAGCTCGAGAATCTCAGCGGCGAGGTCTGATGTCAGCTAAGCTCTTGGTCGGTGAATAACTCACACTCAAGGACGGCAGCGAGGTAGACGGGGGCACCCGAACCGATACGCTGGGCGTAGTTGCCGCGCTTCAGGAGACGGTGGATACGACCGACGGGGAACTGGAGACCGGCCTTGGACGAACGCGAGGTCGACTTGGACTCGGAGCCGGACTTGCCGCCAGACTTGCCACCAGAAGACATTGTTGCTGAGTTGTGTTGTGTTGGTAGAGGGAGAGGTGGTGAGAGTGGGCTTCGTGAACGAAGTTGGAGAAGACAGGCGACTTGAAAGTTGTTGGGATGTCGAAACCGGCTCGGTGAAGTCGTGCGCTTTATGAACTGGACGCGCGGAGATGCACAAGAGCATTTGTGTTGGCGTGGTTGTTGTTTTGTTATTCCTTACGTGGCACTAATGGGATCAGTCAAGTCACGTGACTTAGTGCAGAATTAGTGCTGACGTATGTCCCTGAGTTCAGGGCGACGCAGCTGTCAGAGACAGTCCACAACAAAGCTGACCGCGTTGCTGCACGACACTTATAATCCTCCCACCTTGTCGACCGACATCCAACTTGTCCATCCTTTGCTCTTCGTCTTCTCCAACTCCAACTCCACACCACCACCACACCACCCACAATGCCTCCCAAGTCGTCCGTCGCTTCCAAGGCTCCCGCCTCGCAGGCCTCGAAGGCCCCCGCCGCCGCGTCCAAAGCCCCTGCTAAGGCTGCCAAGACGTCGTCCACCAAGGAGGGCGGCAAGAAGCGCACCAAGAAGCGTGTCGAGTCGTACTCTTCGTACATCTACAAGGTCCTGAAGCAGGTCCACCCCGACACTGGTATCTCGTGAGTTTGAACCTGTCTTTCGACCGAACTCCGCTGACAATGCAGCAACAAGGCCATGGCTATCCTCAACTCCTTCGTTGCCGACATCTTCGAGCGTATTGCCACTGAGGCGTCCAAGCTCGCGTCGTACAACCACCGCTCGACCATCTCGTCGCGTGAGATCCAGACTGCCGTCCGTCTCATCCTTCCCGGAGAGCTCTCGAAACACGCCATCTCTGAGGGAACCAAGGCCGTCACCAAGTTCACCACCAAGTAAACTCGGTTTCTCGCGTCTTCCCTCCTGTGCCATCATCGTATTTCGTCAACCTCCATGGTTCTGTAGCTTCGCTTTTGATCTCTCTGTTTGATGCATCGCATCGTGTATGTCTAGCACTATTACTGGGAGCGCGTCTGCAGGGCGGTGCATGGGTGGATGGCGACGTCTGAAACTACGTAAAGCAATATTTCCATCTTCAACATTTCTGAACGAAGCAGGTCCACCCCGACACTGGTATCTCGTGAGTTTGAACCTGTCTTTCGACCGAACTCCGCTGACAATGCAGCAACAAGGCCATGGCTATCCTCAACTCCTTCGTTGCCGACATCTTCGAGCGTATTGCCACTGAGGCGTCCAAGCTCGCGTCGTACAACCACCGCTCGACCATCTCGTCGCGTGAGATCCAGACTGCCGTCCGTCTCATCCTTCCCGGAGAGCTCTCGAAACACGCCATCTCTGAGGGAACCAAGGCCGTCACCAAGTTCACCACCAAGTAAACTCGGTTTCTCGCGTCTTCCCTCCTGTGCCATCATCGTATTTCGTCAACCTCCATGGTTCTGTAGCTTCGCTTTTGATCTCTCTGTTTGATGCATCGCATCGTGTATGTCTAGCACTATTACTGGGAGCGCGTCTGCAGGGCGGTGCATGGGTGGATGGCGACGTCTGAAACTACTATGACGCGTGGCTAGGGTTCGGTGGAAGCCGATTGATATAAACGTTCGCGGTGGCAAGCACTTCCTGCATCGTCACATTGCATCATGTCTGCCAGCGGCAACGATGGCGCGTCGCTCCTCGACCTCCCCAACGAGGTCCTCATCTACGACATCCTGCCCCTACTCTCGCCAAAGGATCTCGCCTCGGTGTCGCAGGTGAACCAACAGCTGCATACGCTAGTCGTGCGTGATCCTTATCTGCCAAACTAACGTCCAGGAGGATCCCGGACTCTGGCGCCTCAAGACGGCGCGCGACTTCTCGTACCGCCCGTCAGTCGCACTCAGCAAGCCGTCCGAGGACGATTCGCACTGGTTCCAGCGTGTCTACCTCGGCCTCTGGCGTCCGCGCGTGTATCTCTGGGGAGCCAACGAGAACGGTCGCCTTGGGGCCATACCCGGCGTCGACCCGAACCGGTGGTCCAGCGTCCCCGCGCCGGCCGACGCAACCCCGAGCTTCAAAGCACCAGCGCCCAAGTATCCGGCCGACTCACTGGCCTCAGACGACGAGGGAGAGCAGCTAGTGGAGGGCGAGTGCCGCGAACGCATCGTCGACCTGCAGACTGGCGGATGGAGTTACACCGCGCGTGACGCTAAGGGTGGAGTGTGGGTGTGGGGTAAGTCAGCTCGCTCCAACAGTGCTGACCTCAGGTACACTCTGGGCCGAGCGCGGCGGCTGGTACGAGAACTGGGAGAGCGCGCATACTCGGGTTGACAAGGCAACCCGCATACCCCTGCCGTGCCGCGCTGTGTCTGTCGCGTGTGGCCGCAGCCACTTGCTTGTCCTCGACTCTGACAACCTCATCTGGGAGCTTAGGAACTGGGGAAGGGTAAGCTTCGTGAGTCTTCTCTTTCAGCTGACGCCAGGCTTACCGGCACACTGCCCCCGAGCTCACTGCGCCGTCGGCACCCGGTGCTCGTGGTCCCGGTCGCTCAGCGCACGTCGCTCAAATCGGTGCAGGCTGGCACATCTCGGCTTGCCTGACGAACGAGGGCCGCGTGTTCATCTGGTTCCCGTTCTCGGACGGATACAAGTCTGCGCTGACGGCCACGGACAGTCTGCACGGCCCGCTGTCGGATGGTGACGATAAGCGGCAGCTGCGCTGGGGTGAGGTCGCGCCTGAGCCGGTGTTTGACGCCCCACCCCTTCCCGAGCGGCCGGAGGATGCCGCGAACCCGGGCTTTGACGACGAACGCCAGCGTGTCGTGCGCATCGCTTGTGGTATCGACTTTCTCATCGCACTCAAGGAAAACGGCGAGGTCTGGTTCCTGCCCTGCATGAACGACCGGCTTGGGGACTGGATGTACCTCCCCCAGTTTAGCTCGCCGGGGATCTCGCACATCACGGCTCAGTTCCAGACGCTCGCGTCGTACTCTGTCCCGTCCTCGAGCGGAGCGGCACCCGACGAGTCCAACGTGCTCGTCGGCAAGGCCGTCGGCCCATACAGCGTAGACAGTTTGAAGGAGGTGGAGGCGAAGCCGCTGCCCGTGCTCGATGGACCGGTCGTGCAGTTCGCCGCCGGCGACCATCACTTCGCAGCTCTCACGAACCGCGGCGACATGTACACGTGGGGCGAGGACGGGCACGGGCAGTTGGGCCTGTCGGGCGATGGCGCTCTGCAGAAAGCGTTCTACCGCGGACAGCGCAAGGAAGCGCCGACCAGGGTCAACTTCCCAGCCGACGACGACGGACAGAAGGCTTTCGTGTTCTCCATTTGCGCGGCGGGAATGCAGTCCGGCGCACTCGTACTGGGACACAAGCGACATGACCCCGAGCCCCTCAAAGCGGAGGAGGAAGATAGCGACGACGAGGCGCGCAATGAGATGAACCGACTCGGCATTCGCGCGCCGCCGTTCACGCGCTTCGGACGTATTGGTGGCCTCTGGCGCGGCCGCTGGTAGTGTCCGATCTGTAGATGAGCGGTTGTAGTGATGATCTGTAGGTGAGCAGGCTTAGAATACACGTACGGAATGGAAATGAAGTTATGCATGAATGAAATGAAACCCAAGATTACCCTACTTCCGGCGCTTGCGCGCCGGCTCGTCCTCTTCCTCGTCAGATTCCTCCTCCTCCTCATCGCTTCCCTCCTCGGCCTCGCCCATTCCTTCCCACATCTCCTCCTCCTCATCGTCATCGACCTCCTCGTCCGAGATGTCATCCTCGTCGTCGCCCTCCTTGCGCTCCTTCTCCTTCTTCTCAATGACCTCGGTGTGCGTGCCGAAGCCGTCAAAGACGCAGCTTCCAACACCGACGCCACCGACGGACGCGAGCACGGCCGACTTCTTGCTGCCGCTCGTGTTCCAGTTGCCCTTGACGGGTCCGTCGCTCGGCGGCGGCGTCGTCTGGCAGACACGCAGCGTGGCGTCGGAGGCAATGGCAGCGAGACCAGCAAAGCTTGATTTCGGCAGCGTGTCGGCGGCAAACTTCTTTCCGTCCTCCATCTCGTGCGGCAGCGTCGTCATCCAGTTTGTCGTCGCACTCAGGTTCGGCACCTGGTACAGCACCTTGCCGGTGCGGAGGCCGAGGGCGCCGAGGGTGTTGGCCAGATCGGAGAAGAAGACCTCGTGCTCGCCGCCGTACACGAGGCCCTGCACGCCCGCAGCCTCCTTGCCCACGGCCCAGTTGTGCACCGGCTTCCGCTGCCGTGTGTCGTACCGCCTAATCTGGCCGGCCTTGGTGCCGGTGAGGAGGGAGGAAGGCGTGTCGAGGAAGGTGGAGGCGAGGTGGTAGATGGGTTGACGGAGACGGAGGTGGTTGTGGGGGAGGTTCTTCGCACGCCAGATCTCTCCCGGAAGCGCCTCGTCCGCTTTCCTCTTACCAGAAGAAGGGGAGAATGCCCGTTCAGCATCGAGAATAGTCACCTCGAGTTCCTTGCCCGCAACAGCGAAGTGAGACGAGCCCTCAATCGTCGACAGCGTCAGCGCCGGTGCGCCAAGCTTCAAGCTCTCCGAGCTCAGGTCATCATTGAACAGGTTTACTCGGCCAGAGGTGAGCGAAGAAATCGCCTTGCCCTGCACCGTCGAGAGACCAGACCACATGACTGTTCCCTTCGCGGGGATCTTGGCCTTGACTTGAGCCGAGACTGTCGGAATCGGCGCCTCCTCTGTCGGCACGGAGACCTGCGTAACCTTGAACGAGTCGTCAACGAGGAGTAGCTGTATGTCAGCTTCGCACACCATTTGTTAGCTGAGGTCGCCGCCTACTCACTCCACCCTCTGTCCGGGTCATCTTCTTGACCACGGAGACAGCCTCGTGGTCGCCGTGCTTGATCGCAAAGTGGCGCACGATCGGGTCCCGGCTCGGTCCCGGCTCCGGCACAGCGACATGCAGGAGAGTGTTGGGGTGCAGTGCCGGCGCCCAGAAGTCGACTGAGCGGTACGTATGCGTCGTCATGGTGTGCGCCTGGGTAGATGGGAGCTGATGAGATTGGCGTCAACAAGCAGTAGTGGAGGTGTGGACGGGTGACTGGCAAAAATCTCAGATTTGACGCCGCGGAGCCCCACAATCCCGCCAGTGACGAGGGGACATGACACAACCACGTCTCGTTTGTCGATCGCTTCTTCCTCGTCTGACTATACGTCTTCCTCGCCGCTCGCCGTCTTCCTCGCCCGTTCAAGTACGCCACGATGGCACGGATAGACGGCATCATCATTCTCGATAATAATGGGTGAGCTAGCCAAGGCTCTATCAGCTAACAAGCAGCAAGCCCCTGATCACGTCCAACTTCACGACTCACCCGCCGTCATATGCCGCGATCCACGTCGATGCGTTCAACCACGCACTGTCGCAGCAGCGCTCGGTTGCGGCGAAAGCTGACTCTGATGCCGAGGTGACAGAACTCGAGCCAGTGCTCTGGGTCAACTCCTTCTCGCACAGCGGAAGCAATGGCTCAGCACTCTGTCACATCGAGCGGGACGGACTGCGCTACCTTGTGCCCGTATCTGGAGAGGTGAACCCGCTATTTGCGTTTGCCTTCCTCGAGAGCTTTCTCGAAACGCTGCGAGAGTACCTCGGCGACGTGACAGAAGGTACTGTCAAGGACAACTTTGACATCGTGTACATGGTGAGTTTCCCCGCTTTGTCCGCGCTAACTCTGCACAGCTCATCGAGGAGATGCTCGACGAGGGACACCCCATGACGATGGAGACCAACATGCTTAAGGACATAGTGATCCCGCCGAGTCTTGTGCGGAAGCTGCTAAACGTGGCCGGTGTGTCGGGGTAAGTGCCGGCTTGGAGTTCGAAGATCGACGTCATTAACTCGTCACAGCATGCAGAACCAACAGGTCGCTCCCTTCACTGCGCCGATACCCTGGCGCCGGCCAGGTGTGCGGCATAGCAACAACGAGATCTACTTCGACATTGAGGAGATGCTGGACGCTATCGTGGACAGGAAGGGAAAGACCATCAGCGGACAGGTGTGGGGAAGGATCAGCTGCAACTCGCGCCTGAGCGGGAACCCGGACCTGCTCCTCACGTTCGCGAACGTCAGCGTCATGGGCGAGCCTGCCTTCCACCCATGCATCCGATACAACCGCTGGGAGCGCGACTCGGTCCTCAGCTTCATCCCGCCAGATGGAAAGTTCAAACTGCTTGATTATGAGGCGCCGGCGGCTCAGGTGCCGCTCACTTTGAAGGCGAGGGTGACAACGGACGCGACGGGAGGTGAGTAGCTGTTTCCTTGAACTGCGAGCTAACGGGTAGGCAAATTCTCACTGACATTGACCTCGCGCTTAACGCACCGTGCGCTCGAGGACGTGACGGTGTCGATCTGCCTAGGTCGCTCGACCGTGTCGGTGTCGGCGACTCAGACGGGCGACCGCCGACCGGCGGGGCATGTTGCGCCGGAAGGCGTCGTGGACGGGCATGTTGGAGGAGGCACGTTTGACTTCGATCCGAATACGCACACGCTGCGGTGGCACCTTGCGTCACTGACTGCGACGGAACGATCACCGACGTTAACTGGAAGCTTCGTCTCGTGAGTACAGAACTGTGAAGAACGGGCAGAACCGCCTTCGCACCGGACAGAATGCAGGAGGAGGGGAAGGCTCCAACGGGCAGGTCGGAGGAGCCCCTCATTGATGCCCACCCCCGGCCGCCGTTGGCATCGCAGTTACCCGTCCCAAAGCGGCTTTCTCATTGCGGTGCTGATCACATTGGCCGTCACGGTCGTTTCAGATGGTGGCCACGGACCACCGGATCGATAACATGATGGCATGGTAGCTCGCGTGTGGCTTGCAGGCGATGTTGTGGTGCAAGGGGTGGCACACGATGCGTTTCGGCCTGTTCTCGAACGCAATTCAAGAGATTACTCGTTACGGGTAGCTGACGACCAGAAACGGCAAACCAACACCAGACCCAGCCTTCCATGTCACTTACACCGTGCCGACGCACACGTACTCTGGCTTGCGCGTGGACCAACTCAAGGTGCTTGGCGATGTTGGATACAAGCCGTTCAAGGGTGTAAGGACAGGCGCGAAGGGCCGCGTTGAGGTGCGATGGTAGTCAGTCGGTCAGGAGTAGTAGATCTGGTAAATACACATAGACGGCCGGTAGTTACTGCTCATAGACTCGGTCAGGTATGAAGCAGCCGGGGACCGAAGAGCGCTTGGCGTTCGCTCGTAGCATGAACAAATTAGAGTGACACACATGACAGGACAAGTACGCCTGCCACTGGGGCGCACAACTCTGCGCCGCATGCGCCGCTAAACGGGCTTTGGCCAGACGGGCGACGAGAATAGACGACGCCTCGCTGCTGGCTGTCCGGCTGAGAGAGAAATGCGATCGTTGGAATAGTAATCGAAATGCGGGGGCGCCGATCTGAGATTGCCTCTCGGGGAGATGTTCGCCCGCAATGCAGCCGAGTCTACGATCTATCGAATCCAGTGCACGCTGAGAAGTGGGTAGGCCAAGGTGCATTCATTCAAAGAGGAAGCAACACAGAGGCTGCAATAGCAAGAGCGCTCGCTGCATCTGACGGCTGATTTGAATTTGATTTGATCTGAGACGCCCGGTCGTATTTAGGCAGAGGTGTGGATGCGGGCGACGTCGATACGCTGGGCGGGGAAGGGAGCCAAGGGACGAGGAGGGACGGCGCGGTATCTGGGATTACCGGATTGGGCAATTGTCTGGGGCTGGCTGGGTGTTCTCTGGCAAGGGTGGCCAGGGGTTGGCTGTGACTCGTTCCCCCACCCAGGGCCCAGAGCAGCTCAAGTCTCCTGGGTCAAGCAGCCGCGTTCCTCTGGCTCGCTTGGGTGTGTGCCGTGCGCGCGCCGTGCACCGCCAGGAGCCAGGCAGGAGAGCATCTAGGAGTCCATGTCTCTCCACTGTGCACAACCACTCGTGATCTCACTCGACCCTGCCCCTCCCTCTCTCTCTTTGCCGCCAAAGCCTCAGCCAGCCCAGCCAGCCCAGCCTCAGCACATTGAGCCTAGAGCCTAGACTATCACCACCACTCAGCTCTCACCTCTGGTCCGCAGTCTCACCTCCCCCTTCCTCCCTCTCCATCCCTCGGCAAGCCAACCCATACCGATCCCACCATCACCATCCACTCTCTTCCTCACACACCACAACCCCCCTCCGACCCAACCCCCCTTCCACGACACCCAGTCTTCCTCGCTGTCGACAACAAACCAACCCACCCCCTCAGCCTCGCTGTCTCGTTCCGCTTCACCGGTACCTCCACAGCGCGCCCTTGCCTTGCCGATCTCTAGATAGGGATCTGTCCAACTTCGCTCAACTCATGTAAGTCATCCCGCGTTCCTTCTTCCGTCCTCGGTCGCCGTCACACGAGCATTGCGCCTGCCCTTTCGTCTCGTCTTCCCCGCTTCGCCGCTCTCTCCGCTGCTTGTCTTGGCGACCTCCGCATGCCGCACACACGCTTCGCTGCTTGCCGCACCGCATGAACGGTACAACGTAGTGGGAACGCTAGCGGCCTATTACCGGCCACCCATTCATCCGGCTTCTAGCGCACTTAGCTCGCGGCCAATAACTTTACGGCGAATACACTGTCTCGAGTGTCTTTGGCCGAAGCTCGCTCCGAACGATGGTCTGCCGAAGACAAAGCAGCGCGGTGGTGGAGCGAGTCTCGACTGCCAGTGCTGCTTATCTATGTTGTTTCGGTTCGTGATCGGGTGGCTGCTTCTGGGGCAAAGGCTTCGGCTTCGGGACGGCTTCATGGCTATATGGCTTCGGGCTCTGCGCGCAGAGCCTCTTGGACCTGACGAGGCCTGCTGAGCTTGCCGCGCTCTGCACGGCCTGCACGGCCTGTACCCTCTGCGGCGCCCAGTTCAGGCGGCCCGACGCCCATTGTCCGAAGCATGGTATCAGCCTTCGCGGCCTTCTCATATCGCAGACCGGCGCACGATCCTCCAGCGGTGCCGGGGGTCGGTACTCACCGCCCGTCCGGGAGCCGGCAGTGATGATGCACATACACACACACATGTGTTTGGTGCGAAACGCTTCGCCCGTCTCGCCGCCGCATCTGATGGACACTGGTGCAGCGGGGCGCAAGCCTGCCTCGAGGCTGCACGTCCTGCTGGCGACATCGCTGTCCTCTCTGTCCTTGTTGCCATCCACTACATGTTTTGCCACTCCCACCGCCGCTCGCAACGATGGCGCCGAGGCGCTACAGTGACCTCCCCAACTTTGAACTGACGGCAGAGCAAGCCTCTTCCGGCTCGCCTGGCTCAGGACTCCCGTCTCCGGCCTTCACCAAGTTCAAGCTCAACGGCTCGCCTCGTAACCGCGCCGTCAACCTTCCGCTTTCTCCGGCGCCGACCTCTCCCAGGCCCTGGCTCCAGTCTCCGTGCACTTCAGCAGGCCCGTCTCGAGCCCATTCGCGCCAGTCTTCCCGAGCCGGCACTCCGTGTCTCTCACGAAGACCGTCCATCCTCCAGGAAGAGGATCCAGACAGTGACGAGTACCCACCAGGCTCATCACCGCCCCCACCGTACCGCCCCTCGTCGCCCCCGGCCCCGGCCTCTCCGCTCCTCTCTCCGACTCCGCACCACGCACAGCCGTGTCTTGTGCGCATCGCTGAACGACGCATCGTTTTAGCAAATTCAAACGTCACCGTCCCAATGTCGTCCGCAGGTGGAATGAAGCGCAAGGTGGTGATCCTTGGATCTCCCAGTGTTGGTGAGTAGCTGTGGATCGGACTACCAGTCCGCTTGAGACCCCTGCCAGTGTAACTTGCGTTGACAACCCCCTCCAGGTAAGACGTCGATCACCCAGCAATACGTCACGCCCCCGACGTACAACGAGCAATACTACCCGACGATTGAGTCCACAAATCAGAAGACGGTCAAGTACAAGGGCATCGAGTACGACTGCGAGATTGTCGACACTGCCGGACAGGACGAGTTCTCGCTTTTCCCGCCCAAGTACGCGACCGGCGTTCACGGCTACATGCTCGTGTACAGCATTGCGTCCCGACAGTCGTTCGATATGATCACGACGTTGTACGAGAAGATCCTCGACCAGGGAGGCCTCGAGAAGGTCCCGTGTGTCATTGTTGGACAGAAGTGTGACCTGAAGGACGAGCGAAGGGTCACCGCGGCCGAGGGCCAGGCGCTTGCGAAGAAGCTCGGCGCTGCGTTCGTCGAGTCCTCCGCCAAGGACAACAAGAACGTCGAGGGCGCCTTTGACGCCCTCCTCGCTGAGATGCAGCGCGAGTACAATCCGGCTCCCCCGGCGCCGGCCAAGTCCAAGTGGTGGCCGTGGTAGAGTTCTCGGCCTGAGGCCGAGTGCTCTCCATACGCAATGCCATGCGGAACGATGTGCTAGCTCACAAAGCCAACCAACTACAACCCTCACACCCATTCCATACCTCCACATCAGTCAACAGAACATTGACCTCGTCTTCTGTACCACCACCCGCGGCCCTCGCGTTCCCGTGCGGCGAGCCAAAGGAGCCTCCTGTACCACCAGGCTTCGTCTGTCCCGTTTGATAGCATGAATTTCTCGAGTGAAACAAAGGCTGCGAGTGCGCGAGGGAGCAGAGCCTTGATCGAGCTCTACTGACCAGACGTGCGTCGTCAAGTGTTAGTCAGAACGTAAGAGAGACTGGGGGTGCTACTTGGTGTTGGCGTCACGTGATGGCATGCTCCCGGAAGTTGTGCCGGGTCTGCCGGATTTCACAAGCTACAGCCTGTACATCGGGCGTATTCCCGTGCATGGAGTGAGGATTCCCGTGCAGAGCAAGCTGATTCCCGTTGCGTGAGCAGTGGGCGAGCAGCCATGAACGGGAATCTCAGTTGATGGTTGCAGATGATTCAAGATGATTCAAGCACGCGTCAGGGCACGAGAGGGAAGATAGCCGCGCGGCGAACGGGAATTTCGGCGCGGGATGTGATATCAGCGCTTCAGCCCTGGTTGCCTGGGTGGGATGGATCAAGTTAGGTACGATGAAGTCACTGACCGACAGGACAGTATATAGACTGGATGGGGCCGAGATTGTGCACCGACACAAACGTTTCTTCCTCACTACCTACTCACTCATCACTCACTTATCCAGACTTGCCTGCGATTCTGTGTCCCTACAGCATTCACTTCTTTCGCTTGATCGCCGCATCCATCCAGCTCTGCGCTCGAGTAGCTCCATCGCTTCGCCCCACGAAGCGCGCCTTCTCCTCAACTCGAACAATCAGAAGCGGTGGAACAATGCAGTTCGATGCTTCAGAACATCCCCACCGACGATGTGAGTTTCCCTTAGCTCAGGAGACAGGAAGCGTTAGCTTACGACAGACAACCCTCTGACGGGGAAACATGTCCTCGTGTCGCCGCACCGGACGAAGCGACCGTGGAACGTGAGTCTTCCTTGGCTCAGAACAGCTGGGGTGCTAGTGAGATCAAGCTGACAAGTCCAGGGACAGACCGAGGAGCCCGTCAAGGTGCAGCTGCCAGAGTATGATCCCAAGTGCTACCTCTGTCCGGGGAACAAGCGCATGGGTGCTGGCGAGTGCAACCCGCAATACCACGACACCTACGTGAGTCATCAATTGGGCTCCAAGCTGGTGATATACTAGAGCAGAGCTGACATTTAGCTCTTCCCGAACGACTTCCCCGCCCTCCTTCCGGACCCCTCCGCCCCCTCCCCCTTCGCCGCCGCCAGGCCCCGCCTCGGACCTCTTCCAGATCCAGCCGGTGCGGGGCCGGTGCAGTGTGCTGTGCTTCCACCCCAACCACGGCCTGACACTGTCGCGCATGCCCTTACCCGCCGTCGAGGCAGTAGTCAAGAAGTGGGGCGAGGTGTACGAGTCTGAGCTCCAGTTTCTCCAAGACACGGGTGCGACGGAAGGCTACGTCCAGATCTTCGAGAACCGCGGCGCAATGATGGGTGCGAGCGCGCCACACCCCCACGGCCAGGTTTGGACGCTCGACTACGTCCCCGACGAAGTCAGCACGGAGCTGGAGCATTTCAGGCAGTATGCCGAGACGCACAAGGCGCCTGCCGTCGAGGGAACCACGACAGCACCGGAGGGAGGCAAGAGCTGCTGCAACGGGGGCGTGTGTGCCGAGGTCCCCGCGGGCCAGACACCCAACCGCGACGGCCACGCGTGCCTGCTCTGCACGTATGCGGCGGCCGAGTATCTGGACAAGTCGCGCATAGTCGTGCAGAACGAGCACTGGCTGGCCCTTGTTCCCTTCTGGGCCGTGTGGCCGTATGAGACCCTCGTCCTGCCCTACAGGCGGCACATTCCCAATCTCTCGCAGCTGACTGCTGCCGAGTCCACCTCGCTCGCCGAGGTCCTCCAGGCCCTGCTGGTCCGGTACGACGGGTTGTTCTCCTGCCCCTTCCCTTACTCTATGGGCGTGCACCAGAGCCCGCTGTCCGATACTGAAGGGCTCAGCCACGTCCACTTCCACTTTTACCCGCCGCTGCTGCGCAGTGCGACGGTGCGCAAGTTCCTTGTTGGTTTTGAGATGCTTGGAGAGGTGCAGCGCGACCTATCGCCGGAGCAGGCGGCGGAGAAGCTCCGCGCGGTGTCGGCGACGCACTATCTCGACCAGTAGACCCTTCCCATTTTAGATCTAGTATTTCCACCTTTAGAAACGTTTCATGCACGTATGTCACGAGCGAGCCTGCATGTCAGGATCCTGTATACATTATTGTTTTCTATGTCTGAACGCTTCCTCACATATCCTCATCCATCCTGCCACTCGAAACGACGCTCCGCGGCCTGGCCTCGTCCACTCATCAGAGGTTCGGCACATCACCCCCTCCCTGCTCGAGGAAATCAAGGAATCCCTTGGCATACTTGACACACTGGGTGTACGCCGTCTCAAACCCGTCCCGTCCGCCATAGTACGGGTCCTCGATGGGTGCGGGGCGCACCTTCCTGCTCCCCGGCGAGGCGGGAGGAGGTCCGGATCAAACGTGCCAAAGAGCGCGAGACGCGCCTTGGACCCGCGCGGCTTGCGCGCTTGAAGGGCCTGCAGGCTGGGATGTTAGCGAGAAGTCGTGTGGTGAAGGTAGAGACTCACTTGGACTGGTCCATGGCCAGTATGTAGTCGAAATCGGTGAAATCCGAGTCGCGCACCTTGCGCGCGATCGAGGGGCAGGGGATGCCGTGCTGCTTGCACGTCGAGATCGTCCTGCTGTCAGCTATTGCTCTGTGTGGCACCAGCTGTATCCACGAAGCGTTGATATGCACCGCTCGCTCCGCTCGCACCTACCTCGGGTCCGCCTTCTCGCCCGTGTGGTATGCGCCCGTTCCCGCCGAGTCGATCTTGAGGTTGAGGTTTGGACGCTTCTTCGCCTCGGCGAGGAGCACGGCCTCGGCCATAGGAGAGCGACTTCATGTTAGCTAATGCAGCCCAGAGCTTCTAGCTTACCAAATGCTGTACACGGAACGCAAGCCAGGTTAGGAAGCGCGAGCGTCAGTATCAGATCCACATTATGTCTTCCCCGTTGCCACAGCCCTCCTCTTCCCTTTCGAGGAACGGCCGAAATACGCACTTGCTGTACCCTGTCAGCTCGAATCACCGAAGGTTAGCTTACCCCAGACACACGGTGAGGACCGAGTAGGACTGCGGCGCCATTGTGTTATGGTCGTGTTGCGGGGTGTGAATGACGTCGAAAGTCGAAGACATGGCGCACGGCGTCCCCTCCTCGCTTTCGAGGGCCCCGGTGATCAGTGCCTGGATCTGGGTCTCCCACGGTCGTCGTCGATATGGGCCGGGGATGGCCGACTCCCCACCAAGACACCGGCTGCTCGGGAGGGTGGCTTGCCGAAGTCGAGATGCGTTAGACTGACTAATATCTGCCCCGACGGCTGTTGTTGCTCCTCCTAACCCATGTCCTTCGCCCGAGTTGTGTGCCGCGCCACAGCTCCGACTCTCCGCCTCAATCTCTCGCGCTCGACCAAGACTCTCCCCATGGGCGGACCAGGCAAGCTCGCCGACCTCGGCAATGTGACAGAGGTAAGCCTCTCCGATGGGCGGTCGCTGATATTCAGCTCTCGGAGCGCGTCACGCGCGTGCTGGGCCAGAATCCCGGCCTCATGACGCTGCAGGGCACGAATTCGTACCTCCTGCAGGCTGCTGCTGGCTCTCCCGCCATACTGGTCGACACGACGCAGCCCAACACGGCAGACGAGTACACGCGCGTGCTCATGGAGCACCTCGAGAAGAAGGGCCGCCCGCCCGTCGAGCACATCGTCATGACGCACCGGCACATCGACCATATTGGGGGCATTGCCCCCGTCCTCCGCGCACTCCAGGGGCAGGGCTACCCCAAGCCCAAGGTGTGGAAGATGGTGTCCCCGGACGAGGCGAAACTGCAGGCCAACGCCCGCGACAGCATCCACACGGACAAGACGCTGATTGACTCGGTCAAGGCGTGCGAGGGCGCTTATCAGCCGACGGAGAGCGGGGAGCAGGTCTGGGAACTGAACGGCGGAGACAGGATCTCGGTCACTTCGGGCGACAAGAAACTCGATGCCGTCGTCGTGCCCACCCCCGGCCACACAGCCGACTCCATCTCGATCCTGATCGAGCCCTCGGACGGACAGGACGGTCCCACCGTCCTCACGGGCGACACGGTGCTGGGCCAGGGAACCACGATCTTCACCGACTTTGCGGCTTGTAAGCTAGCAAACGTTCGCAGACTAGCTGACATTTCCAGACATGAAATCGCTCAAGACGCTCTACGACCTCAAGCCGAGCGTGCTGTACCCTGCCCACGGACCTGCGATCGTCGGCAGGCAAGAGTGCGACGACCACCTCGCCGCCTACATCAAGCACAGGCAGGACCGCGAGGACACGATCGTGGAGGAGTTCAAGAAGATCGCCGCAAACCCGGGCATCATTGGCAAGCAGCTCGATGAGATCCGCCACGCCGAGGCCGAGAAGCACAAGCCCGAGGGCGACCCGACCGCCCCCGCTGCGCCGCTCGCGAAGGCGTCGCTCGCCGAGGTGCCCGACTTTGCGGCGCTCTTCCCCGGACCGAACGACGAGGGCGCCAGCGCCGTCACGCTCCCGCTCCTCTGTCGCCTGATCTACAAGAGCGGCCACCAGCCGCTCATCATGGCCGCGATGCGCACGATTACGGCGCACATTGAGAAGCTCGAGGGAGAAGGACGGGTCAAGAAGGTCACTGTTCCGCTGCCCCGGATCATGGGCTGGACCGTCGAGGGCACCGAGCCGACAGAAGCGTACGAGTGGGTCGGATAAGCAGTAGTCAAGATGTCCGTGATTAGATATGCATTGATGATTTGGGTTTACTTCTTCTCCTCCGCGGCGCGCTCGGCAGCGTCAGCCGCCTCGGCCTCGGCAGCCGCAGCCTCGAGCTCCTCCGGCCTGATGTCAGTTACACCTGTATAACTGTTGCACACTCACGTCTTCCACAGGTCGTCCGTCGAGTGCATGAGCTCGTACAGCTGTCCGACCTGCTCGTTGTTGAGCGAGTTCATAATCTCGGGGTCGAGTTTCCGTCCGTCAAACGGCTTGCCCTCGTTGAGCTGCGCCTCAATCTGGTCCAGGTACATCTTCCACTGGCCAAGGAAGGCCATGATGTGCAGCGGGTTGTCGGTGCCCTTGGTCGCGTGGAACTCAGACTTGACGTAGGCGTCGCCCATGAAGCGCATCTCGGCGGGAAGCGAGCGGTGAGCACGCAGAAGTCGTCGGTACAGCCTGTGGTGTCAGCTTTGCGTGGTCGGCGCTCGACAGCTTGAAGTCTAAGGAATGGAGGAGTGGAGGAAGACACCAGGTGGAGGCGGAGGAAGGAGAATGACTCACGGGATCGGGGGAAGAAGCTCGGCGCTCGCCTGCGAGAGCGAGAGGGGGACACGGCCAGACTCGGCAAGGCGCACGGCTGTTCGGAACATGGTGTTGGTCTATGTGAAGAGTGTGGAAATGTGTGAAAGGCGCAGCTGGAACAAATGTCGAGGAAAGTAGATGACGTTCGGCTGAACAGACATTGGGCTGGCGGGTCACGTGGTCGCCGCTACCCTTGATCTGAGTTCTGCGCTCGTAGAACCTCTGAACATGCTCCTGCATTCAGGGCTCCCCCTCTTCTGCATGCATAATGAGCTCAGAATGGCTCAAATGGCCGCAGCTCGAGCATTCGAGTTCGTCGGGCGGTGAACATGAGCCGCGGCGCGGCGGCAGGGAACAGCTCTACGAGCACAGCCCCTATAGTATAATGGTTAGTACGCGAGTCTCATATGCTCTGTTGCAATCTCTAGATCTCAGTTCGATTCTGAGTGGGGGCACGTAAATCGTTTTTGGATGACGTCTGTTGGAGCAATGAAACATTGGAGCGTCGAGTGAGGAAGGACACTGCGTTCCATCTGCAGATCTGCAGAAAGTGAAACGAACGTCGTTAGCGCATGTTAGCGTTGAAGGCGAACCGAACAGATCCTCAACTCGGCCACTACTGTGACACTGCTTCGCCGCATTGATGCATAACCTGCGACGCCCAGGGCGCCTCGGCTTGTTTCAGAACGCCTATCTGGCGCTTCTATAGCTTCGAAGTCGCGCATACGCCCCTGTGTCTTTGGTTCTGCAGATCTGGAGGTGTTCGTAAGTGTCCGGGGCTCCCCAGGCCTCATCGGCGTCTCAACACACGGCTGGGGCCGTATCACGCCAAGGAGCTATGCAGCGTCTGAGCTTCAGATACGGAGCGAGGGTTCTGCGCTGGAACCCAGACAGAGCGCCCCGCATACCGCGCAGAGCTCGAGCACCGAGCTCCCCCACTCTGGCGACGATCTGGACCCCACATACCTTACCCCGCGGGAGCTCCTCCACAGCAGCGTCTCATTAACGAAACGACTCATGCGGGCGTGGAGTGCTGCAAAGCACGCAAGTTGTGCGACGGGATTCGGACTACTCGGACATGCCATGACGTCTTGTACCGTTGCTCTGGAGTGCAAAGCCAAGCGAGGCTGACGAGATACGCGGGATGATAACAGTACTGGAAGTCACCAATGATTGTGCCGTCGATCATCGGGAATCTCCGCCGTCAGCCAGGACGCACACGCTCAAGCCCGCGACCGCGGGCGCGAGGACGGGGCGGTATCCAAGTCCCGCTCTGGTGCTCTCCGGAGTTGCGGCGTCTCTCGCCCTGTTGAACGTCGCGTGCGCAGTGCATGGTGCACGATGGTGCGAGGCTATACCCATCGTTTGCCGTATATGCCGATCGCCGATTTCCGAAGCATCAGCTCGAAGTGCATTCAGTCGTCCGGGTCCCGGCCCGGCCGGTGCTTTGAGCGGCTCGTAACGGCTCAGTACGGCAACTTTCTCTTGCACTCGTACCTGCCGGTGCTGCCGGTGCATCTCGGCATTGCCGGACGAGAGAGACGACCACAGCGATTCCTGGGAAAACCAAGATAGGTGCAGCACGCGGTCTGGTCGGTGGGCTCGGGCATGTATCGGCCACCAGGCCGGGGGCAGCGGCGGCATGCGACGACGTACTCGCCGGCACCGAGCCGGCTGTCAAGGCTCAGAACGGGAATGTCGACGATGGCTTTTCGAATCCTTAAGCTGCCCACATATGGTGTGAGGCTAGTCGTCAGCGTATAGAGCAATGCCGAAGTTATCGCCGAGTGGGCTGGACTAGACGCGGAGACCCCAGATTGCCAGGGACTTAGTTCTGCCTATCGCATCGGCATAACAGGAGCAGCAAGCCAGCGCGTCGGTACCTCTGGGCCCTTGGTGCCCTGCATGGCTCGCGCGCCGGCTCGCCCATGGCTGCCATGGCGTGCATCGCTTGACGAGAAGCCAGAGCGGAAAGTCGAGCGGCGATGTGCACCGATGCTCGACACTGAGTGCACGGTGGCCGTCGCCGTCGACATTACATTCGATGGCGTCGCGGGGTGGCTTGACTCTGGCTTGTTTGGCTGCGGTTCTTATCGAATTGTCAGCTGACCGATTTTCCAAGGACGCGGGCGACATATCCAATCTTGGCATGCTTCGGTGCCCGCTGGGTGTGCCGCATGCCGTTGTGTCCGCTGGGCGGGTTGCAGCGGGCTGGAGTGGGACATCTGCGCCGCTGGGTACGGTGGTCAAGCTGAGACCGGCCCGTGCGGCCCCGGCGCGGAAAATCGTGCGATTGGAACAGGCAGGCAGGTGAGCGGTGCTGAAGCTTCCGCGGAGAGTCTCACTAGGTTAATAATCCGATCATCTGAGGAGAAGTACTGCACAGGCACCCCACATCTTCTGGTGCAAGACATAAGTATATACGGGTCACGGTCTCCCACGGTGACGTCGGAATTTAAGCCTGGTTGTGCCGAAACAGGGCCTGCTTTGACCTGGATTAAAGACTTGCTTAGGTGAGCGTGCGCGCACACGATGAAGAACAGGGGCAAGCAGGGACATTGCTGGAACCAGAGCCAGGGCCCCTTGCTCCGACGCGGGGTGAGCACAGACTAATAGAACGCGTGTCCTGGTAATCCGATCTAAGCTCTTTAAGCTCCGTAATGCCCGTCCATTAGTAACGGTACTGGGTCACCTGCGCGCGCGATACGAAAAAGCCAGCCCAGCCCGCCCAGCCTCGCCCATATGTCCAATGTCCAATGTGCCCATGCCGCCACCTGACCAGCTTGCACAACGGCGCTTGAGCCTTGATTGACGCCGTTCGCTCCTTGAGCCCAGCCCAGCCCGTCAAGATGGGCAACAACACTACCGTCGTAGACAATGCATCCTTCCCTCTACTCACTACTCACCCGCTGCACAACCGATCCTACCGTTACGCATCCCCAGAACCGCTAGCACAGCCGTTCTCGCCACCGAAACCCATTTCGCGACGTTATATCAACCTCGCACTTGAGCCGCCTTTTCAATCAGCCTGAGCCAGTCTCAAACCATCCATCGGACAAGTCCGCACGATCTGATTGTGAACCACATAAACGCATCGCGTCAGCCCCCTTGCCCTTGCCCGCACACCCGTCGCACATACATTGCGACTAGGACCCCGATCCCGACCCAGACGACCAGACAGCGCATAGTGCTCGTCTGTCCCCACCGTTTGCGTCAAGCTCAGCTCCAGCCTCCAGCCAGCCAGCCAGCCAGCCAGCAACGTTCACTCGCGCGAGAGTTTAAATCATCATGGTGAGTGACGTTGTTCCTAATGATCGATTAGGGACCAAGGGTGTTTTGTAATGAGGGTTGTAATGGCCAGTGCTGCGTAACCACGGCGAAATCCGAACATCGCCGAACCCCAAGTGGTTGCTCCACAAAATGCCCTAGAGCACTTTTCTCAGCGTAGCGTTGGATATCACCGCCGGGCGGCCCAATGGGCCCAGCGCAATGCTCTGGCGTGCTGCCCCTTGTTCCCCTCCTGCATACTCCTCCGCTGCCAGGCCCGCCCTCCGCCGCGTGTCATGGCATCAGCCAGGGAGACACCTGGGCAGCCGACAGGGAAACTCCTGTCCCCCCGGCCCTGCACCTTGCGCTGTCCTTGCCCCTGCCTCGGGCCATTCGGTATATCTCAGCCCCCACCTTCCCCCTTTCGATACGTCTTCCATATTAAAGCTGACACGCAACTTCTTTGCGATTGCTCTTATCCTTTCGATCTCAACAGTTCTCGCTTCTTTCCCGTACCTCCCCCCTTCGACCCCGCTACCCCTCCCCTACCCGACTCTTCGCCACCATGTCTACCCAGGTTGCCAAGACCCCCGCCGGCCTTGAGAAGATCAAGGCCAAGAACCCCGTCGTCGAGATGGACGGTGACGAGATGACCCGCATCATCTGGGAGAAGATCCGTAACGAGCTCATTCTCCCCTACGTCGACGTCGACCTCAAGTACTACGACCTCGGCATGGAGAACCGTGACGCCGTGAGTACCCAGCTGGTGGTAGGAGCTAGCGATTTTTCGCTGGAGACGACGAAAAAGCGGCTCTCGGCCTTTTCCGTCGACGTCACTACCGACCGTTTTTCCACCGAAGTAACTCCGGCGCTGACCATTTCCAGACCGACGACAAGGTTACCGTCGAGTCCGCTGAGGCCACCCTCAAGTACAAGGTTGCCGTCAAGTGCGCCACCATCACCCCCGATGAGGCTCGTGTTGAGGAGTTCAAGCTCAAGAAGATGTGGAAGTCGCCCAACGGAACCGTGAGTTACCGCGCGGCACCCGAGGCCCCACACTGGGGAAGCATTCCACGGGGGGCGTTGCGTTTTTCTGTGCTTGAAGCGCGCAAACTAACAGGCAGATCCGTAACATCCTCGGAGGAACCGTCTTCCGTGAGCCCATCATCCTGAAGGACCTCCCCAAGCCCGTTCCCGGATGGACCAAGCCCATCATCATCGGCCGTCACGCTTTCGGTGACCAGTACCGCTCGACCGACATGGTCGTCCCCGGTGCTGGAACCCTCACCCTCAAGTTCCAGCCCGAGAACGGAGGTGAGCCCATTGAGCTCAACGTCTTCGACTTCAAGGGCAAGGGTGTCGCCATGTCGATGTACAACACCGATGAGTCGATTGAGGGCTTCGCCCACGCCTCGTTCAAGATGGCCATTGAGAAGAAGATGCCCCTCTACATGTCCACCAAGAACACCATCCTTAAGGCCTACGACGGTCGCTTCAAGGACATCTTCGCCGAGATCTACGAGAAGGACTACAAGCAGACCTTCGAGAAGCTCGGCATCTGGTACGAGCACCGTCTCATTGACGACATGGTCGCTCAGGCCATCAAGTCTGACGGTGGCTTCGTCTGGGCGTGCAAGAACTACGACGGTGACGTTATGTCTGACGTTCTCGCCCAGGGCTTCGGCTCGCTTGGTATGATGACCTCTGAGCTCATCACCCCCGACGGAGGCATCCTCGAGGCCGAGGCCGCCCACGGCACCGTCACCCGCCACTACCGCCAGCACCAGAAGGGTGAGGAGACCTCGACCAACCCGGTCGCCTCCATCTTCGCCTGGACCCGTGGTCTTGCCTTCCGTGCCAAGCTCGACAACACCCCCGAGCTCGCCGCCTTCGCCAAGGACCTTGAGGACGCCTGTGTTGAGGTCATCAACGGTGGTGTCATGACTAAGGACCTCGCCCTCGCCATGAAGGGCAAGGCCATGAAGCGCGAGGACTGGGTCACGACCACTGTCTACATGGACAAAGGTCAACGAGCTCCTCCAGAAGAAGCTCCTCGCTCGCGCCCCCAAGTCCAAGGTCTAAGCGGCTTCGGACATGGCGATAAAACTCTAATCACTCATCATGACTCTCCCCTCATCATCTCATCTACCTACCCTCCCATCTATACTTTCTCCTCTTAAAAATAACATGTCTTGTTACCGGGCGACATGATGGGTGCGCATAGATTGTAGTTTAGCAACCGTTAGGACCGGTTGATGCATCTTTCAGATACCAGCATAACTCTACAGAAAGCGCACAACGCAGCGCCGCAACTTGGCATCACCTCCACATCAACCCCATGTCCCAGGGCTGATCCAAGCGCACAAATATCGGGGCAATTGAACCCAAGTCACCGACCGGCCGGGTCCATAGGACTAATATCAAGTCGCCGTGTGCCCCGTCTGGGGCCGGCTGGAGCGGACCCTGAGCGTGTCAGGTGTGTGACGTTTGTCAGCGTGCCTGCCATCAGCGCATGAAGCACTTCCAGCGCCGGGACTTCCGAGCACCAGGATTGGGCCAAGTGCCTAGGACCACTGGTGGTGGGACTTCGGTTTTTTCGCCGTTTCTCGTGGCGCAGGGGTGGCTGCGTGATGCGTGAGTAACCATCAAAGCGCGAAAGCGCGGCCGCGCTCGAAGAACCACGTAGCAATGGTGTCGGGAGCAGTCCCGGGATCCCGGGGCCGAATGGCTGGCAAACGTCGGATTGTCTTTCTGGGTGGGAGCTTGGCGCTGGCACAGCTGGCGTGATAGCGGGGGCGAGGGGACACGAAGGCCACGGATCTGCGGAGCGCGGAGCCACATCGATCACATCTCGGTACAGCACGGTGCGAGGCTGGGCGAGCGGGGAAGAGCAGAGCGGACGACAAGCTCCGCCATTATCGAACGGAGCTCCTCTTCAGCATGCGGATGAACCTCCCCTCGAAGCGTCAGCGTTGCAGAGAGGCGACGACGACAGTCGAAGAGGAAGCACAGTGATGCAAAAAACGATGGCCAAGTTCGAAATAAATCTGGGCCCGAACCCTGAATCCTCGCTGCTATCAGCCAGCTCTAACCAGTCACACCGAGAATCCAGGGTCTCGTGCCGGCCTTATTTTCGAATCGGCAGCTGGCTGGACCCTGAACAGACCTGATCAGCAGGGATGCAGGACGACAAACACGGGTGATCCCGACATACCGTCTTGGGCATGCTGGGCACGCTGGGTACATTGGCTGGAAGTGCCGCGGGCCGCCAGCCCGCCCGCCCGCCTCCTGTTGTCCAGGCGGCCAATGCAGCGGAGATGGCCGTTGCGTCATCCCTCCCTGTACCCTGCCTGGCCAGTAAGAATCAGAGACGTTATCGCCCTTTACCCCACAGTCCCCACACTTGGCTGAACCCTCGACAGACAGTGGTTGGGCCGAACGCGCGATGCACGGACCCAGTTACTGAGCTGGGTGCACCTTCCTCCATGGTCTCATCATGAGCTGACTGTGCGATGCACGAGCACATCTCTGCAACAGAAGGAAAGAAGGTGCTTCTGTATCTTCTTCCATCACTCACTGCTTCTGCATCGACTATGCTCTCGGCAAGAACACCAATGGCCGGCTGAACAACGGCTTACACTTCCGCCTCCCTCTGGATCGTGCCTCCCGCCTCTCAGAGATCAGAGACCTGCGGCGACGTCGTGGGCGTCATTAGTGAAAGCGGCCACACTCAGAAGCATCGGCAGCTTCGGTGGCGAGTGTTAATACTTCCGAATGACACGGTTCGGTCCAGAGCCATGCGGTGACAGGAGCGGGGTTGCTGCTCCTGCAGGGCCCCCATCGCCGCCCGAGGTCGTGCATGGACGCCGCTGGACGCCGAAGGCCGCCGACGGTGGCCAGGCCCTTGCTTCGCTACTGCCAAGTCTTCGCCGATGGTTTCTCGCTGTCAATGTCGCTCGGAGCGCTCCATCTCAAGCTCATCGCGGGGTGTACGGCGCTCTAGGGCCAAAGACGGCCCTCCAGAAATCTTCCTCGGATGCCACACGGCATAGCTGACAGCTTGGTCGAGCTCACTGACTTTCCTCGCACCTCTCGATATTGACACAGCCCTATGCCCTTGCTGACGTTGAATGTGGTTTATTCCATCATCCTGTCCCGCCGACAACGGAGCCCGGCCATTGACGAGCATATCCCGAGACCGCTCGGCGAAGTAACGACGCCGACGACCCGATCCCGATTGTCGCTCCATATCCCGCCGAATGACAGCGCGACGCTCAATGGCAGAGGTGTGCATGCTAGATCGGTTACAAATGAGTTGTGAGCTACAAGTGATGTCTATGCAGTGGGGCGATTATATTCCGTTTCTGGTCGTCTGAGTGGTGTTAGGTCATTACTTCGATTCAGCGTTAGCCGCGGCCGGGGCGGGCTGGAGTGCCGGTGCTCGGGTCGCGCTGGGCTTCTCCGGCTTCGTCGTTGGGCGCGTGGGAGCCTTAGCGGGCGTAGGCTGGGCCTTCTTCGGTCCCGTCGTGGAACTCGGCACGCTCGACGCCGTCACGGCTCCAGAGGGCATGCCGAGGAGCTGCTTCCTTAGCTTATTTGGCCGGAACAGACGGTCCCAGAGCGACGCCTCCTTCCTCTGTCCCATGCGAACGGCGGTCCACCGCTCCTCATAGTCCGGAATCGGGCTCAGGTTCACCTTGTGCAGCGTGTTGTTCGGTGTGCGCGCCTGTGTCTCACGCGCAATGCGCTCGCGCTCGGCCTCCATCGCACGCTGCCTGTCCAGGCGCTCTCGGACGAAACGTTCCTTCGCCTCCCGCACGGACTCAGGCAGCGAGGTCGGCTTGGAAACAAGCGCGATGTGTCGAACCTTCCTCAGTACGCGCGAGCCGTATCCGAACACACAGGCTGCGATGAAGGCCGTAATACCCGAGACGATGGCGAACGCCCACGGCGAGTCCTCCAGCGTCGTGGTCAGGTTCATGCCGAACAATCCCGCTACCAGGGCTCCAGTTCCAATACCGAGGGTTGCAATGCTGACCTTGATGTCGAGGGCGAGGAGGGCGTTGCGGCCCGAGTCGAGCATGAGCTCGGCAATCTCCTGTGTGCTCTGCATATTTGCCGCTGTCGTGTCGATCTCGGAAACGATCTCCTCGACCTGCTTCGTGAAGCTCTCAAGCAACAGCTCGAGCTGCGCGTGGTCGTGCAGCGCCCTGGGGCGACCGTTCAGCTTGTCCGTGATGTACATCGCCGACAGGTCCTCGTCGGAGTCGAGCAGCTCGTCAAACGCCGACTTGATCGACTTGGCGCGGGACTGGAATCCCGCCAGTCGGCGAGAGTAGTGCAGCAGCTTGCGCAAGTTCTCGCGGTTAATGTCCGTCTCGAGATTTTGCAGGAGGTTCTTGACCAGGCGACGGATGAAGCCCATTTCCTCCTCGAGTGCGTTCGCCGTGTCGACCAGGATACTCTCCAGCGCGCGGTGCTCATACGGCAGGCCCATCTCTTCCTCTCCCTCTCCGCAGTGGTTCGAGTTCAGACCCGCGCGCACATTCTCCTGCAGGTGTTCCTTGAACCGGCGAGCGGCCTCGGACTCCTGGTACCCCGGTGGGTTGAAGATGATGACGCGGTCAGGCTTGATCAAAGCCTTCAGGTGCAGGATCGAGATGAGGATACAGGACCGCGTCGTGAGGATGACGGGGACGAGGGAGGGCGTGATAGAGTCTAGCTTGCGCAGGTCGCGTGGCTGATGTTAGCGCAAGATAACAAAGCGGAGCCGATGGGGCGTTGCGTTTTCCTGAAAATGGAACAGGTCGGCCAGTGCTCGCCGATCAGCACACGTGTGACTCACATCGAGGTCGTGGGCTCGACACAGGTCCATCTTCTTGTATTTTCCCTCCTCTGCTGTCCAGTTTCCGTTGGCGTCCAGGATCGAGCCTGTCGTTAGCTTGACCTGAGGTACTGCGCTTACACTGCAGTCCAACCTCGCCGGCCTTATTCATGAGACTGTCGAGGTATCTCTGCTGCCGGCGCGCACGCTGCCGATCCGTCTCTTCGGCTTGTGTAACTGCACTCGGAGCCGGCAGCGGAGGAGGCGGGGGCACTTTGTCGGCAGCAGCATCCTGAACCGGAGCCGGGTAGCTCGTAGACCAAAAGGATGTTGTCGTTTTGAAACGCTTCGGCGTCGCCACTACCGATCGCGCTCGCAATAATGGCCGAGCAGGCACGCAGGGGCTGCGCGCGACGCCGATCCCAAGGCTTCCCAGAACAGACACGCCGCGCGTGTTCATGTCGGTTCTGTTGTTGTCTGTGTGGGAGCAGGTGTTTGTGTTGTATGCACAAAGGGAGTTCGGGGTGATCGAAATCTAAGTCGATCCGCCGAATCGATGATTTCATCGCTCGGCGCCGACGCCTCGGTGGAGTACTACCCGAGGCAAAGGCAGTAGGCCGAGGATAAATACGTGGCCCACGTGGCCTCCGTATCAACAGGGGCGTGGCGGGGCTACCGCGTCATACCTCTCGACGATCGGTCGGGTGGTCGCTGGCACCCACAACACCATGGCCGAGGACAGTGAGTCGCCAGCTATGGAGGAGGGCAACAGCTGACAGCAGACACATTCGAAGCGTTGCTGGACCTTCTGAGGCGTCTCCCGCCGACACGCGCCGAGGCGAACATCGAGGCGCTCTGCCAGCTCGCGCCCGAGTACGCCGACGACCTGCTCGGCAACGTCGACCAGCCGCTCAAGGTGCTGCACGACGAGCAGAGCGGGAAGGACTTCCTCGGATGCGACTACAACCGTGATGGAGACAGCTTCCGCTCCCCGTGGACGGACGAGTACATCCCCCCTGCGCCTGGCGCCCCTCAACCTTCCCCGAGGCTGAGGCAGCTCGAGGTCTCGCTCAACACCGCGTTCGAGACGTACCGCGAGATGTACTTTGAGGGAGGCACTAGCTCTGTCTACCTCTGGGACCTGGATGAGGACCCCGCGACGGCCAAGGACATGCAGTTTGCTGGCGTCGTGCTGATGAAGAAGAGTGAGTGTCACCAACGGCTTACCTTGCGGATCCGTAGCTGACATCAGCGCTTCCGAGCGGCCCCTCTTCCGGCTCCTGGGACTCGCTGCACGTGTTTGAGTGTGCCGAGCGCGGCCGCCAGGCCAAGTACAAGCTGACCTCGACGGTGATGCTGGTGCTGGAGGCGCGGACGTCGTCGCCGGAGGACGCCAAGCTGGCGGCCCAGGGCGAGGGCAACGTGACGCTCTCGGGCAGCATGACGCGGCAGGCGGCGACGGACTGCGCGCTGCCCAACGCCACCGCGCACATTGGCAATATCGGCCGCATGGTCGAGGACATGGAGATCAAGATGCGCAACCTCCTCTCGTCCGTGTACTTTGGCAAGACGAAGGATGTCGTCGGCGAACTGAGGAGTCTTTCGGGGCTCGAGGCGAAGAGCAAGGAGGACCTCCTCCGCCAGGAACTCGCGAGCAAGCTGGGAGGTATGCGATAGTTGTAGAACAAGACCAGTCAGATGCATTGTATAATAAACACGATCTTCCTGTGACGAGCTCGCTGCGCGCGCCCTTGCTCGCTAAGCTTACTAATGCCCCCGACGTGCTGCTAGCTCTATGCATGTGTATTATAAGATTGCTAAGATGTGCTAATGGATACAGGATTTAGTTGATGATGCGGACAACGTTGGCGCGGAGCCTCTCCTCCGTTCCGGGCTTGTACACGAAGAGCTCCGGCGCCTTCTCAAGGGGCACGATACTGCCAACGACGGGACGGTACATGCCCACGACCTGCTGCTCGAGCACATCCCTCGTGTCCTGGCCCGAGTGGTCGACCTCGGCCTCTCCGTCGCCCGCTGGGCGGATCTCCTCGAACCGGGGCGGGCGGGGAGCGCGCGAGAACATGCGCTTGAACGCGCCCTTTCGCTGAACACCGCGCGCATTCTCGGGTGCCGGGCCGGCGAGCGAGATGATCAGCCCTCCCTCGGCGAGCACGCGGACCGCAGCGCTGTACGTCTTGTCCCCGCCGCGCGTGTCCACGACAATGTCGAAGAGTCCCTCCTCGAGCGAGTTCATCACCTGCGACGGGAGCCCGGTCATGCAACCGCGGGCACCGTTGTCGTACGCCTGCTTTTGGGCTTCGGCGTGCTCGTCGCCGCCGGGGATGACTGCCGTGACGCTGATACCCTGCCGGCGCATCTGCTGACAGAGCAGGGCGGGAATACCAAGATGCGCGTCCATGATGAGCGCGGTGCGCACGCCCGAGATGCAGCCCTGCAGCGCGCGGAAGGCACTGATGCCCTGCGAAGGCAGGATTGCCAGCTGTTCTAAACTGAGATGCGTGCTGGGCGGGACTCGGGCGACGCGCCGCCGCTCCACGACCATGTACTCGGCGAGCGCGCCAGACTTGCGCACGTCGACTAGGCCCATGACCATGTCGCCGCGGAAGATCTCGCCCTCGTCCGTGCCGACAGTAACGGCACGGCCGACGAACGAGCGTCCAGGAATGAACTTGCCAACATCCGACTCCGTCTTCAAGTCGCACGCCTTGATGTCCACGGCGTCGACCGAGACAGCGTACACTTGCAGCAGGATCTGGTGCTTGGCCACCTTCGTAGGAGGCTGCATGTGCGATGAGAAGTCGACGGGGGAAGGCAGGAACTGCTGCAAGTGCTTCGGCGTCGGCGCCTCCTTGGACTTCTTCGCTCTCAGGTACGCAGACGATTGGAATGTGATTGCTCCCATGGCTCCGGTCGGCATGCCGAGGATACGGTGGTCGATGGAGCCGGCCGCTTTCATGGGGTCAGCGGGCTTGTAACCGCCACCCTGAGGAAGGATTAGGCTGGTGTATCCGTTGGTCGCGTTGTGGCCGCGGCCGTGGCTCTCCATAATCGGCATCTCGGCCGCGTTGCTCGCAGCGTCCCAGCCATTCAGATCGATGGTGCCGTCCTGCTTCCGACGCAGAGAGTGGGTTGGGCTAAAGGGACGACCGACAATGCTGCCGCCACCCTCGCTTCGAGCGTAGCCAACGGGCACCTCAGTCTTCGCAGCCCGGAGGTCGTGCCCAACGTCGCTCGCGGTGCGGTGGTGGCCACCAACGTCACTCATAGCCTTGCTGATCTTGGGCTGGCGCGGGTTTCGACCGAACATGGAAGTCCTACGAACGACCCCACCAATCTCCGACGCCGTCCTGCGGTGTTGCTTGCCCGAGCTGTACAGCGTGTTCGAGTCCTCCTCTGTCATCTCCGGCAACAGAGTCAGGACATCTGGGTTCAGCGAGCTGGGCCGGTCGAGCGAAGCTCGCGTCATGGGGCTCAGCGGCCTCGAGAAGTCAGGACCGTCCGAGGCGATGGAAGGAGGCGCCGATGGACGGGACAATGTCGACGCTATCGACGCAGGAATGGGCGGGACGGGAGGCACGGGTCCAGGGGGCATCCACGACTTGCGAACCGACCTCCCAGACATGGATGACGAGACGCTACCGGACGAAGGAAGCGACCGCCTACGTTCGCGGTTAAGTGATGCGATCGAAGCAATCGATCCTACAGGCGATGCGGCGCGATGGGCGACAGCGGTGCCATTGCGCCGTTCCGAAGGCAATGACCCAGGGGGCGTGTTGATGTAGCTCCGCGAAGGCTTCTCCATGGAGTCGCTGCTATCGCTACTGTCGCTGTCGCTCTCTTCCTCCACCACGGGAGGTGGCGCGACGGGCGCTGCAGGCGCTGCGACAGGTGGCGGAGCAGGCGCTGGCGGCTCCAGGACAGGAGGAGGCATAGATTTCTGCGGCAGTCGTACTGGCGCAGGCGAGACTATGGCGCGGCCATTCACGGGGAACTCGGAGCTCAGCGGTGACCCAGCGGCAGCCATTGGTGGGCTCATTGCGCGAGGGAGAGGCATGCTGGCGCTGTGCGGAATGCTGTTGGGGACGAAGAGCGGACCAGCGTAGTCGTTATAGCTGGGGTGTTCCTCAGAGTCTTCGACAACGCTGCCGCCTGCACTGCCGCCGATACTGCTGCTAGCCGCTGAGACAGATGGCGACTCGCGCTCGTAAGTTCGGTGAGAGCCCGGGAGAGGCATAGCCCGAGAGCGTGGAGGTAACGGCTGGAAAGCGGCCCACCCGTCATTCCCTCCGGAAGGCATGTACATGACTACCGGCGTGGCAGACGCGGCCGCCCAGCCACCCTTTCCATTCGCACCGCGAGATGACGTTGAGCCGGGAATGGAACCACTGGACTGCCCAGACTTTTGGGAAAGTTGGGAGACGGACGAACTGTATGACATTTCGGAGCCCAGCTTCGGTCGCGAGGAAGATGTCTGGTCCGAGTTCTGGGAATAATGCGACGCAGATGAAGCCCTCGAGACAGGCCGGGAGGAAGGGGGCGACGGGTCGAACCTGGCGTGTAATTGGAGCTTCGTAGGGCGCTCCTGTTTGCTCTTGCGAGCGGACTGAGACGACTTCGGTCGAGTGACTGTGGAATTGGAGGCATTACTGCTGGATCGAGTGAGGTTAGGGCGTCCCGAGTTCCGACTGTTCGGGCGCTCGTTCAAGATGGTGACTGTCGCGCCCGTGACACGGCCTCCTCGAGAAATGGTCGAAGATGAGGAAGGGTTTCGGGCAAGTTTAGGCTTGGATTGGGGTGTGACCGGCTCGTCCGCCTTATGCACCTCCGGTCGCTTCGAACTCTTGCGAGGGAGCGGTGGTCGGACAGGCGCCGACGGCATAGAAGCCAGGTCGTACGTGGATGGGGTGTCGAAGGTGTGAATCTCGTGGATTTCTCGATTCCCGTGATCATCACGGCTGTCACTTTCGGTCTCCGTTTCCGTCTCCTCCTCTATCGTGTCCTCGTCCTGGAGATTGTGGCTCCTTGGTACAGGCTCCGCTGCCAGATGATCATCAGGAGTGTCGCTCAAGTACCTCGGTTCAGACATATCGGAGGAGGCACCCGGCGTCGGTGGCTGCACCCGGAAGACTGGTAACGGCATCTCGGCGTACTGCGCTAGCGGGGTTTCGGCGTCCGACTCCGTGCCCCCGGAGCGAGCCGACTCCAGGGAAGACCGCGGCGTGTAGAAGTCATTACTTGAGTCCGTTGATCCCGACTTGGCATGGTGTGGCCGAGGAGCGTCGGCTGAGACTGGTGGCGCAGACACCTGGTTGTTCACTGCTCCAGTAGATGTTGAGACACTGCCGTTCACTGTTGGCCGCCGCTCTGGTGCTTGCGAGTCGTCACTTGGAGCGACAGGTGCAGGCTCGACTGTTCGTGTCGGTGGGGTTGGAGGAGACGGCGGTGCCTCAAACCTAACCTCTTTCGTTGGTTTCGTCGAAGCCGGGATGGCCGGCCCAGGGATCGCGCCCGTAGTGTCAAGCACGTTTCGCCGCCCTCCACCAAGGGGTGATGGTTTGCGTTCCGCTTCTAATGGTCGCGCGGCCACGGTAATGGATGAGGTCGGCGAGTGTATGGCAGAAACAGTCGCACTGGACGTTTGTGTGTCCGAGGAGGCAGAACTAGAGTTGCTGTTCTTGCGCAGTTGGGGCGGCTCTCTTGGCTCCTCCATGTACTCTACCTTGTCTGCAAAATGAGTGTGTCGAACCTTTGGCTTCTGCGGTGGTTCCTGTGGTCTTTGCGGTTGCGCGCGTATCGGCTGTCGGTTCACCACGGCTGGCGGCACATACTGGCAGGCCTCGCTGACCTCGGAGTATTCGGAGGCCGTCTCCCGCTCGTCCTCGATGATCGGTCTGCCACTGACATGGAAGATCGAGTAACTGGGCATCGACGACGGTTGGTACCCAATGTCTGAGCTCGCCTTCCGTGGGCGTCGGCGGGACGAGGAGGGAATACCAATGTCGGACGCTGGCGGACTGGCGATATCACTGTATGTCGGACCGCCAAAGTTCAGGAGTGAGCCGCCTCTTCGCGGCCCAGTCGAAAGTTGCAGATCATGCAGGGTAGGCTGTCGGGAGAGTGTACCGTTGAGATAGCTTGGCTCGTCGGACCACGGTGAGACCGCCTCCTTTGCGTAGCTGCGCGAGGGACGGCCGAGGACCGACTTGACGAAGGAGCGTCTTGGCATGGCAACTTGGACTCAAAATGTCCAGCTGGTCGAGCGCCACAATAACGGGTCGTGCGGGCGAGAGTCGGTTGTTTACAACAACAAAAGAGAAGTGGAAAGCGAAGGACGGTGACTGCGGTGAATCGTGGCTGATGCGAACAGGGTGCCGGGACAGGGTCAGAAGTTGGGTCTGACGTGTGGTGTTTAAGAGGGTTGAAGAAGGAAGAGAAGACAGGTCGAGGAGGATGGGATTGTTGACGGCTAGGGGCGACGACGGCGGCGGTGGGATGAACCTGGGCGGCGAAGATCAGACGAGTGAGACCTGCGACCCACCAAAAGGTAATGAAGCTAATAACCAGAAAAGATTCCGCTTCTAATTGGACGGCTGAAGCCAGGGTTCGAAAAGTCTATTTGAAGGCAGAAGGCGATGACGTCGTTTGCTTGAGACCCGGAAGGGGTGCGACGCGACGCTCTGGGATTGTGCCTTGTCCGCGTCCGTATGGGTCCGGATTCTCTCGTTCGCCGCCGAACGTATCCAACCCAACAACAGGGACGTCAGAGATCCCGACCGGGCTCCTGTCGTCACTTTCAGGCTCACCATCACTCAACTCGTCTCCGTCCACGCGCCCTTGCAACTTGCACGACAGAGCGCTTCGTCATAACACACCCATCGCACACGCGCTAGTCCAACTCCCCACCGCTTGTCGCCTCGGTCTGCTTCCGCCCTCCCCGTCTGGTCGCCGCCCTTGCTTGCCCCAGCTTCAGTCTCCTCCTTTCCAGCCAGAAAAATCCACCTCTCGTCACCCACACCGGCCTCGTCCCCGATACCCTCTTTAGCCCTCAAGCATTCCAGTGCAGAGAGCCCACCGCATCTTCCTGTTGCATAAGCATCCGCTCTAACCTAACGCAGTTCCCACTGTACTACTGCTCGCCTCTCCACATCTACAACCTTTCACGCTCCCAGCGGGGTGACCTCCACCGGGTTGCTCGTGATGCGGGTACTGACGCCCCCATATCACTGGGCTATTGTCGCGAGCCCTCTGCCTTGCGATGATGATAATGTCGCACACCAGATCCTCTACAGAGGCTCGATTCCCGCGGCCCGCAATGCAGCGTTCGTGAGGCGACTCGGGGTCAAGACGCTCATCTGCATGCGGAAGAAGCCATTGAAGGAGACAGACCCGTTTCTGAACTGGGCGAGCAAGAACGGCATCAACGTCGTCTGGGTTAAGGCTGATAAGATGGGAGAAGAGACGTTGGGTATGGACCGCGACGAGGTCACCGAGGTGCTAAAGGTGGGTTTTCCTCTTAAGGCTCCCCTAACAACAGATGCTGCTAGACCCTTCCCTCTATCCGATCTACCTGGCAGACATCGACGGCAACTCCCACACCACGCTGGTCGTTGCGGCTCTCCGCAAGCTGCAGGGATGGGCGCCAGATAGTATCGAAGGCGAGGTGTTTCGGTGAGTGTCACGCACGTTCGTCCGCTGACTGGGCAGGTTTGAGCCCGACCACGATGATCTGCCGCTCGCGCCCTTCATCACCTCCTACTTGTCAACATCGGCACCCAGCAAAGACGACACGACAAGTTTCTGTCTTCCCGATCCTCCGTACCCATGCTGGCTGTGGCCCACGCCGCCGGCTCCGATCCAGCCTGCAGCTCGCAAGGATCAGCCAACGAATGGACCACGCAACGAGCGGGCGACCTCATCGGCTTCCACTTCGAGTGCGGGCTCTACGGCGTTCCCCTTCCCAAACCCGTTGACGGCTCGCCGACACCCATCCATGCGTCTGACCTTCCCCGCGGTCCCGGAGAACTCGACTGCCAAAACCAGTCGCGGACCGCCGATCGGCGTACCCCTGTCGCGGGCGATCACTCTGGACCGAACCAGAACCTTGTCGCCATCCGAGAACCAACGCGATCGCGACGACTCGATGGATTCGCGCGCCTCACAGAAAGTTTCGTTCAACGACGCCCTCATGGGTCCCGGACCCGTACAAGATGGCTACCCAACATCGCGCTGGGGCGGCGGACCGGAGCACACAAGTCCAGAGGACACCAAGCGGTCTTTGGACGATGAAGAAGACGACGGAATGGACATCGGAGACGAGGAGGATGATACGGAGGAGGATTCGGGCCCATCCCTCTCTGGCAGCGAGGCCGATGAGGAGGATGAGGATGAGGATAGCTTCGAGGACGAAGAAGACGATGATGAGGAAGAGGACGAGGAGGAGGAGGAGCCGCCAGTATCACAGTACATCAGTGCTCTCGATCTGGCGGGATACTAGACTTGCATGCGCATCTGTTGTACATATGTATCACCTACCTAATTTCTCGCTGGCCTTGCTCTTATCTCTGGGACACGATTGACGTTCGGATATTCGCCGGGAAAATTAGCCGGGGCGGCAGGACCACAGTTGATTGGCGGACCGCACGTGACGGGTGCCTAACCCCAATCTTGGGAGCCTATGCGGAACATTTTGAGTAGAGAGGACCTCATTTGCGGTTGACAACCGATAAAACGTGCTCTAGTCCGCCAGTCCGCTCGAGCTAGAACAATAACACGCCCCGAGACGACTCTTTCACCCGAGTCTCTACCCTTTTGCATCGACAAAATCAGACAATCCCGTTTAGCAGCTCGGCTCTGTAACCCCTAACACTCTTGTTCCGACTCGATTGCGCAACTGTCAACAATGTCCGGCGCCCAGACTCCCGTCAACGACGCCGCTTCCACCATCTCCGTCACCCCCGCCGCTCCCCAGCAGGCCAGCTCTGGCAATGACCGTGCTTCCAAGAGCTCGTTCGGCTACGAGTCTGCCATGTCCCTTCTCGTCGACAGCCTGAAGGACCGCCTGCTCTTCGCTATCCCGAAGAAGGGACGACTCTATGAGAAGACGATCGAGCTCCTCAAGGGCGCTGACATCAAGTACAACCGCGCTCACCGCCTCGATGTCGCCCTCGTCCAGAACCACCCCATTGCCCTGTAAGTCTCCATGCGCTTCTAGCCGCAGCCTGCCCAACCGAGACGAGCTGTCTTGTGGCTGAAGCAATCCTCGAGTCAGCCGGCTGAGTAACGGCTCTCTACGGCTACAACGTGTCGACTTTCCCAGCCACCGAACGCAATCAGGCTAACCTTCAGTGTCTTCCTCCCCGCAGCCGACATTCCGCGATTCGTTGCCCTTGGATCCGTGTCGCTCGGTATCACTGGACAGGACGTCATCGCCGAGTCCACCCACGCCAACATGATCCAGGAGATCCTGCCGCTCGGCTTCGGCAAGTGCAAGCTCCAGGTTCAGGTCCCGGTTACCGGACCGATTCAGTCGATTGAGCAGCTCCGTGGAGGACGGGTCGCCACTTCGTTCGAGGTTCTCGCTCGCGAGCTCTTCAACGAGGTTGACGCCAAGGCCGGAGGTGACAAGAAGACGAGCATCGAGTACGTCGGAGGAAGTGTGGAGGCTGCCTGTGCTCTCGGCATGGCCGACGGTATTGTCGACCTTGTCGAGTCTGGCGACACGATGCGTGCTGCTGGTCTCCACGCCATTCACACCCTCATGAGCTCGGAGGCTGTTCTCATTGGCCAGAAGCAGAAGCACGCCTCGCTCACTCCCGAGCTGGAGCCCCTCGTCGGCCTCATCAAGAGCCGTATCGCTGGTGTCCTCGCCGCGAAGAAGTACGTCTACATGTCGTACAACGTCTCGCGCCAGAACCTCCCCGCCGCCGTCAAGCTCACGCCCGGCCGACGTGCGCCGACCGTCACCCCGCTCGACGAGGACGGATGGGTCGCTGTTTCGTCTATGGTTGAGCGCAGCCAGATGGCGCAGGTCATGGACGCTTTAGAAAAGACTGGCGCGGCTGACATCCTCGTCTTTGCGCTGGACAACTGCCGTGTTGGTGTGTAGATATAGGGACATGCATCTTCATTATTTTATCCGGACAAGCGGACTTGGTTTTCCCTATCAGATTGACATGTTTGTGTTGTGCTGCCCCGGTCCGGGGGTGCCCGAAGCAATGCCTGCTCGGGGTTGCAAGCCCGAAGCAGTCGACTCGAAGCCAAGCTTGGCAGTTGTGTAAGCTGCATGGAGATGGAGTCATAGAACAATTCGAACGGGTGCACAGACAGAGCTCTCTGTTGCGAGTTGTGCAGTGGCAGCGTACCAAGCATGGGGCACTGATTATTTGGATCTTGGCTGGTCCTAATTCGAGTCAGATATCGAGGGATGGACCTCCGCCGCCGCCGAGCCGATCGGGATTGTTGTGGCCGAGGGCACCGCCCTTATTTGGTCCCTCCGCCACTGCGCATTACGCGAGCAGACATCATCGGGACCCCTCTCAGTCCGGCACGGGGGTTTAAATGCCGCAGACCTCTTCCCACCTCCCGTTCCTTCTCTCCAGCTTCGTTCACTTGCTCTTCTTCACTGAACAACTCCAAACTAATCACAATGGTCAAGGTACGTTGTTCAGCTGGCAGAGACGGCATGGGCTACTATCCCTCGACTTGTCGTCTTTGTTTACTGCCTGCCCACCTCATTCCACGTCGCTGACATACCTCCCTCCGCATAATGCCTCTATGACGTTTACGTGCTGCAACCCCCAATCCATCCACCGTAATCTCGACCACTGCTCGACAATGGATGCACACCACAGGCTATCGCTGTTCTTAAGGGTGACTCCAACGTCTCGGGTGTCATCACCTTCACCCAGGAGACCGAGGGCGGCCCCGTCAACGTTACCGGCAAGGTAAGTCGGTTTATCCGGACCCGAGGAACGAGGAAGCCTCTTCTGTCATAGTGGATGACCGGTGACATACCCATCGGACCGGCTAGCGTCCAGCGTCTGTCTGATGACTCGAGCCTGTCGTGCGAGGTCTTCACTTGAGCACGACTCGGTCTCTCGACCTCTCACTGGCTCCCCCGCCCACAGACGACCCCTCCGCCCCCACCATTTGCTTCCGTTCCCACCTTCGGACACCACTGACCTTCAGATCAACGGTCTTGACGCCAACGCTGAGCGCGGTAAGTACATCCCTCTCGTCGTCAACGCCACGCTTCTAGGCCTGCTGTCCCCTGGACTAGCCTGAGCTAGCGCACTGAGACACGGCCTCCACATTTTAGTGTGATCCGCGTCGAGGGCGTGTGGCACTCGACCTCCACCTCCACCAGGAACATCCGCTGACATCACCAGGCTTCCACATCCACCAGTTCGTATCATCTTCTTCAACAACAAAGCGCAAGCGCTCACACGCAGGTTTGGTGACAACAGCAACGGCTGTACTTCGGCTGGCTCGCATTTCAACCCCCACGGTAAGAACCACGGAGGTCCCACCGACGCCGAGCGTCACGTCGGTGACCTCGGCAACGTCAAGACCGACGGCTCTGGCAACGTCGACGTCAACATCACCGGTGAGTTTGGAAGATCTGGCGAGTGGAAGAGGGCGGCTTGCTGATCCCACAGACAAGCAGATCTCGCTCATCGGCCCCTACTCGATTGTCGGCCGCTCCGTCGTTGTCCACGCCGGCACCGACGACCTCGGCAAGGGCGGTCACCAGGACTCGCTCACCACCGGCAACGCCGGCGGCCGTGCCGCCTGCGGTGTCATCGGTATCGCCGCCTAAGTCGCTCTCCCTACGGTCAATCAGTAGTATCTGCTCCCGATCCGTGGAAGACGTAGTGAAAAATTCAAATGCAGTCGCGTTCTGAAGTTGACAAACTGGCGAAGACGCCGAGATACGCGCTATCACCAGGTTATCAGCGGACTGTCGTGTGCAATCTCCTGATCTCTTGTGGCTTCGGGACCGCGCAGGGCCTCGCATAAAGCCTCAAACAGGTTGAATTGTGAGGCAATTGCCGCAGGTCAGACGAGCAACTCGCATCACGCAGCCGGCTCCCACGCTAGGGCTAATCTTATCTTAACCGCGCAGGGCCTCGCAGCCGTGTCACACTCTCGTTATCAATCAGACAGCTGTGCATGCGAGGGCGTACTTATATACTACTTAACATTGCATATGAGTTCCTCTGCTAATCAAGGTGACTGCCTCACACAGGTCTATTCTGTTCACACAGGTCTATTCTGTTATTGGAAGACAAATACGGGTCACTGCCTCATCCCGTTTATAGAACAGATAAATGGCTTGAGGGTGGTTCCCCAGTCCTCCGATCTCACCGCACGCCAACACGATCCATCCGCATGAGTTGTCGCGATGCGCTCGGCTGCCGAGCGACTGCTCTGACTTTCGGCATGACTCCGTTCTGAGCCCAGAAGGACATGGAGGTGCTTCTTGACTCCACTTGCGTCGGCATCTGGAAGTCTGCCCCACAGCCTTATGGATTGGCATTGTC
Organism: Trichosporon asahii var. asahii CBS 2479; assembly: GCF_000293215.1. Classification (NCBI taxonomy): domain Eukaryota; kingdom Fungi; phylum Basidiomycota; class Tremellomycetes; order Trichosporonales; family Trichosporonaceae; genus Trichosporon; species Trichosporon asahii. The sequence goes on from NW_014040915.1 coordinate 608,452, forward strand.
GAATCCCGATAAACGTTTGTTGCGCGCGACCGGTGGTGGGCGATGACTCGCCGTGTCCCAGCTTGGCTGCGCCATGCTGTCCACAATCAAAGGGGCGGTCCTGGATATCCTCCATCGTGGCGAGGTGCGGGACGGCCATGAAATGAAGCGCAGGAGCGATATCGGGCGGTCCTCTGTCCGCCGCCCCAGTCTGCTGTGGGCGACTCGCGGCCCAGGCGAAACGACACGGTGGTCCGGTTCAACACCTCTGTCCGCAACCCGAGACACCCTCGGGTTGCGCAGAATGGTGGTGCGGCGGCGGAGAATCTTGCCCGCCCCATTACGATGTCCTGGACATTCTCCATCACTGTGAGTCACTGGGGAGGGAAGAAACGGCCCCGGCCTCTCTGGCCAGCCGTGAACGCTGGAGCGAGAGCGGGCAGCATCATCACATTGTAATGAAGATGTTGCCGGAACCACCAACCAACGACCAACGACCAGCCCTCTATCGCCGAGAAGTGGAAGTGGACAATGTGATGGCGGGTGATGGGCCACCCATCTTGGTGGGCGGCGTGAGACATCCTGGAGACGAGGCCGGCTGGCCCGATGCGGTCGTCAGAGGGGAGCGAGGGAACCTGGTCTGAGCGGGTTGAGCGGGCTGGGATGCAGGAGGAGAACAAGCTCGCTGGTGTCCCAGCCCCTACGCCCTATAAGGAGCATAAGTCCTCACCATCCTCATCACATATTGATGGGCCGCATGAGCAATGCGTCAATGGCAAGCGAGTGCGTGGATCACCCGCATGGCGCGGGGGGAGACTGCCGTGGGGCGTATTGGCCCCTTCTATCGATTCTTTTTGCCCCGCCGCCCCCCCCCCGGGCCAGCCATGAACTCAGAGCGAGGCATAAAGCGCAAAAGCAATAACGGGCGCAGGCTGGACCGCTAAGGCGGAAGAGATTAACGCCATAGCTGGGGTCCGTGTAAGGGACCGGGCAGTACCAGCTCGAAACGTGGCGTTGTCGTTGGCAGTGCGTGAGTCAGGCTGCTCACGGGGCTTCGACAGTTTTGGCTGCTCACGATGCCTCTGTCGCAGGCCGAGACCAAGGAAAGGGGTCCAGGAGACCCACCCTGTTTCAAGCCGTCAAGACGTCATTGATCTCATCAACGTCGGACTTGATGAGGTAGCGGGTCGAGCCGCGGAGCGTGAGAGCGATAGCGGCCGAACGTCTAAATCCAGGGATTCGTGCAGTGCAAGAGCGATAGCGGCCGACTGCGAAGCCCATGGCGGCGTGAAGCGCCAAAGCGATAGCGAAAGCCGCCACGAGGATGCGCGAGAGAACGAGGACGGCGGCTGTAGAGCGCCGGCACTAGGTAATGCACGCCGGAGTGCGCCATCGTTGCGCTCGGGCAAGAGCACGTCGATCCCGTAACTGTCGCTGGAGTTTCGGGGTCGTGTGAAGCGCAAGAGCGATAGCGGCCGACCGCCCCACTTCAATATGAGAGCCCAGAGCTGTAGCCAGTGGCGTCTGTTAGCCCTGCGCACTGCGACAAGTGATAGTCGTCGCAGTGGCCGAGCACCCCGGATTTGACTCAATAGTCATCGACTGGACGGAAGAGGAGCGCCTGAAGTGGGGAAAGGGGTTGGGAGTGGCTGGTGCTCATTCGTGTCCGTGTGGGAGGGATGACGAGCGCCCAACCCTCGATCCATAGCTCGTGTGCGTAGTCGGGCCGGGCTTGCCTCCTGTTTCTCATCAACGACGACGCGCCAGAGGCGATGTAAGGTGAGGGCTGGAAGAATGGCCTCGTGGGCATGGGAGTGGCAGAGGCAGCCCCCCCCTCGAGCACAAAAGTGCGCACCTCCCACGACTGGACTGCTGGTCCCCGCGATGGTCCGAGTGTTGATGCTCTCCTCATGATAGGCGTAGGGAACGCCCCAGGCGCCCAAATTCAGAGGGTGGCGGAAGACGTGCTGCTGCCCCGGCCCGGCTGGGCTCAAAAGCATAGGGGACCAGCAGCACGTCTTCCCTTCCGGCGTCCCGCGAGCCCGCCACCAGCGGTGGTGACGAGCGGAGGGGAGGCTAACGGGCGAGGCGGAGGTTGGACTGGCTGGGCTGGATGGGCTGGATGGGCTGGATGGGCTGGATGGGCTGGATCGGCTGGATCGGCTGGATGGGCTGGATGGGCTGGATGGGCTGGCTGGGCTGGCTGGGCTCGTTGAGCTCGGACCTTTTGGTGGGGGCGGTCATATTGGCAGGAAAGATCGAGGACGCACCGCTGCCCCGAGCCTCCCGCGTCGAGGACTTATCGGCACTGGGGACCAGCGGCGCGCCCTCCCCGCCCCCGCAGGCGTGCGAGCCCAGTCACCCAACTCTCCCGACCCAACGAAGCGGTGAACTGCGGTGTCAGCTGGTATGGACAGATTAAATAACTCTGGTGAGACTCACGCAGCGGCTTGAATGACCTCGTGGCCACCCAAGCTCGATTTAATCGGCCCATACTGGCTGCATCTCGACAAAAGCGTCGAGATGGCCAGGGGCACGGCAGAGTCACTGTTCTGTTAGCTACATGCTGGCGGCCATACTAGCTGAAGGGTACTCACGAGCACCCTGATATCTGCCTCAAGTGCGTTGCGTCTGCCCGGTGACGCAAAATGCTGCTGCGTGTCAGTCGACCTCATGACCGACCTTTGCGGCGGACTCACTAACAACAATCAGGAGGAATGCCATGCAGTGAGTGTGTGCATGGCCTTCCTCCTGGGACCTCCTCTTCACGTCGCTCGGCGACGCGCTGGCGGTCAGCTATGACGGATCGCGTTGGCAGCTGCACTCACAAGGAGAGGCCGGTCAGGTGGCCACCTGACGGCGGGGGTTGGTGCCAACACGGTCCATCACGAGCTCGAGTCCAACGAGCGCGGCACCCAAAACTGGGCGTCAGCTGTTATGGGCCGTGTTGCAGCTGGGAACTTACATATGGCTGCCGGCCCAGACCCCAGCCCAACTCTCGTCGACAGTGGACCTTGGCAACACGGCCTATCACAACGAAGACATAAGTGGGCGCTGAAACACCGCAAGGAGCCTGCTGGAGGTTAGCTGGACTCCACTACGCACACAGCTCTGAAATCACCCCCGGAAACAATTGAGGGGGGCGGGTCGCGACATAAAAAAGGGGAGGAGGTCGCTGGAAGTGAGTCATACGCTCGCACCACCTAACCCAGAAACTTACGGCAGATCCGTTCCCGGTCGGAGACTGCCCTCAGAGGTAGGGCAACGGCAACGTCAAGGGCAAGGAGAAACGAGTGGATTCACCCTCTCCGGGATGGAGGTCAATTTGAAGCATCGGTATAACCTGCGCCGTCAGCTTCGCGTCAACGGGCAGAAGCTGGGATTGAACGCCGGGATGGAGTGAGGTATTTCGAATTTCGAGACATTTCGCACTCCCTGCGCCACACATGGTCACGCGAACAACTACTCACCGGATTGCCGCCCGACGAGTTATTAAGCCCATATGCAGACAACAACAAAGGTAGAAGACGCTGAGCCCGAGGTCCGCTGAGACTGGCGGTGGGTGGGGAGGCGTCCGCGGCGGAGGGCACTAGCGACCGAGGATATCCTTCGCTACTAATCCGAGAGGCTCGGGCTCTTGAGAGGATAAGGTCACGGGACGACCAGCGAGAGACTCGAAGCCGTCATTGCTTAGGGTGTCAAGGGTGTTGAGAGTGTCGAGTAGAGTGGGAATGAGGTGATGGGAAGAAGAAAGGTGAATGTCGTGGGGAGCTGGTCTATACACACTTCAGTCGGCAGAGTCTGACACGACACGTCCACAACCCCGACGGCGTTTGGACAAGCACCTGGTGGCATGGGGATGGGAGCCTGGGAATTGCGCAGTACGTCGCACACCCGCACGGCCCCGTCAGATCGACTGGGCGGTCAGAGTGCGAGTGGGCGGTAGGTCAGCTGGGCTCGCCTATTGGGAGCTTGCGGGCTTGGCGTGACAGAAGAGGGAGCACGACGAGATCCTTCGCACAGCAGAGGGGTCCTGGGCACCAACGAGAGCGGTAGAGCCGGAGAGCAGCGGAGACGGTCTCGCAAACTCCAGCTCTAATCCTTTGGAAGGACAGAGGGATCTAGCGAGTATGCGCCGGTACGCGAGGGGAAGGAGTCGACGAGCATTGCGGTGCACAAAGCGAAGCGCAAGCGGACTTGGGACGACGCTCTCGCTAAGTGCTGCCAAGCGGCGGTTGGACTAACAAATGGATTGATGGGGATCTTAGAGAGAAGACTATGGTACACAACATCGCGCCCATCAGATCCAGAGGTGCGTAGGCGTGCTAGTGCGCGTAACCATCGGACCGGTCGGACCATTGCCATCGGCACTCAGGCTGGCTCGGGTGTGAGACGCACGCCCAGCTGTTGCGAGTCAGACATCTCCACCTCATCAGTGAGTCAAGGTCAACTGCGGTGCCCGGAGATCGCTTAAGCTGTCTCTGCGATGCAGGCAAGACTATGTGGTCCTGGTAGACTGTCAAAGGGCTTTGCTTCGTTAAGAAGGTAGCAGCGAGCTTCCGAGCGATCAGCGGTGATATGAGGAACAACGACAGGCTCCAGTCAGCTATGACGCAGCCCACAATCGGTTAGCAGGGGTTCGAGTTGACGTACCCCTCGAAACACAAAGGCATACGTACAGTACAGGCGCGGGGAACGACGCGAGAGCTCTGTGGCCTTGCCAATCTACTCTATAGTCGTCCTCCTCCCCTCTGTCGACACGTCGAAACGACGGTCGAGTCGCCTTGAGACACGGCTTTCTTACGAGTCTCCTTGGTAAGGATTATTCACGCCTCCAGGAGTCGCGATGGGATCCTAAGTGAGCACCTTGAAATCTTGTAACTGTCTTCATTTCCCACGGGCAGGGCGATAAGGAGAGAGTAAGCAAGTCAGTAACCAGTCCCAGCATTGGCCCTCCGTCACGCCTCTCCATCACTCTGGTTATATTGCTGCCTTGCCATTGTCGATTACCCATTGTTATGTGCAAGTGACAATAGGCTGCACTGTGCTTGGCCAGCCATTGCTTGGTCATGTACGCTTGGGGAGCTGTTCTCGCCCACCGGCCGGGGCCGCCGGCCCGGTCGCACGTGTCGGTCAGGGAAGGCACGGTGAAAGGCGGCATCTGACGGTGCGGGCTCTGATTGTGGGCAACTCAGCCCGCGGCCCACCGCAGCTTGGCCGCGTTATGCCCCATATGCGCATGCTGGGAGCCGTCTTGTGCCGGGCCGTTCTTCCCGGCAATGGGCCGCTGGGCCGGGGCTGGAGCCGGCGAGGAAGGGGAGGAGCTGTGAAGACCGCCTTCCCTCTGTTAAAAGATATCTACTCATCTCTCAACTTCTTCATCCCCACCACCGCTCCTCCTTCCTCACCACAGCTCTATTCACAATGACCGCGTCCTCATCCAAGGTCTGGCCGAACGGCGTTTCCGTCCCCCTCACTACCCCCTTCAAGGCCGATGAGACCATCGACCACGCTGCGCTCGCGGCACAGGTCGTGCGTCTCGCTCAGGCTGGCGTCGGTATCGTCCTCCTTGGCACGAACGGCGAGGCTTCGCACCTGTCCGCGGAGGAGAGGAAGTCCGTTGTCGAGACTGGACGGAAAGCGCTCGACTCGAACGGTTTCGAGGGCACGCCCCTGCTTGTTGGTACCGGCGGAGGATCGGCGGCGACCACCATCGAGCTCTGCAAGGACGCCGCGAGCGCGGGCGCTACCCACGCCATCGTCATCTGTCCCGGATACTTTGCGTTCGCGATGGGCCGCGACCGCCAGGCCATCCTGGACTTCTTCAACAAGGTCATGGACCACTCGCCCATCCCGGTCATGATCTACAACTTCCCGTGAGTCCCTCCTCAGCTGGCTCCATGTAGCAAGTGAAGCTGACGACCAGTGGCGCCGCCGCCGGCATCGACCTCAACTCTGACGAGCTCTGCGCTCTCGCCGAGCACCCGAACTGCTTTGGTGCTAAGCTCACCTGCGCCATGATCGGCAAGGGCCAGCGTCTTGCCGCCTACACCCAGACCCCGGAGTTCCTCGCCAAGCGCGGCCCCCAGCTCGCCTCGGTCACGGAGACGGGCGCGTTCCAGGTTCTGCCCGGATTCAGCGAGTCGCTCCTCCCCGCCCTTCTCGCCAAGCACCACGGCTGCATCACGGGCACGGGCAACGTCTTCCCCAAGACTATCAACCGTCTCTACACCCAGGCGCTCAAGGGTCTCAAGGGCGATGTCAAGGCGCTCGAGGAGGCCGTCAGGCTCCAGGACCGTGTTGCCCGCAGCGACTTCATCATCGTCAAGGCCGGCATTCAGGGCACCAAGCACGCCCTCGACCACTTCGTCCAGCCTGGTCTCGGTGGAACGAGCCGCCTGCCCCTCGGCAAGCTTACGCCCGAGGTCAAGGCTATGGTCGAGACGGAGCTGAAGGAGGACTGGGAGTTTGAGAGCTCCCTCTAGATATTGAAGACTTGTAGTATACGGACTGTTAATGTACATATTTGATCACGCGAGACGGACGAGGTGACTGGCTGAGAGGAGGAAGACAAGAAACGACGCGATGGTGGATGCAAGTGGGCTGGCAGCATTCCTCGTGAGAGCATTCATCTCACTTCATGGTGAGAGGTCGGAAGGTCTGACGGAGTTCAGGAACGAGGAAGACAGCCGCGGAGATCACTGAGGACGGTCAGGTTGCATGATGCAACAGATCAGTTTCAATGTTGGGGAAGAGCGGGTTAATCAGGCAACCGAGAGAGGACAAAAGACAGCAGCAGTGCTACAAAGATACAAAGGGGAGACAGGGGGGTTGGGTATCTGGGGCTTTGCGCAATGATGAGCAAGACGAAGCTGAGACTTGTTCAGCGATGAAGAGGGAAGGAACGCAGAGATACCGGGCAGAAACCGGTGGTCTCAACCAGGCACCACAGCCACTCCCTACGAGTCATTGAGTGAGGAAGACCATCTTGACCCCGTTGCTTGGCCGAACCTGCAGGCCACTGAAGCCTCTCTGTTCGATAACTGCGGCTTATCATTCACATACATCAAATGCTGCTGTACCTATTCTAGTCCTTCTCTCCGACACGCGTGAGCCACTCGTCGCGCTCCTCCTCAGGCATCTGGCGGAAGTTGCCCCGCTTGCCGTCGACGGCCTTCTCCTCGGGCGAAGTGGAGCAGATGGCGATCTCAATCTCAGACCCCTTGAAGTCGGTCGCGCAGACGTTCGTCAGCGTCTCAATTGCAAGCTCAATGACGCCGGTGCGGTCGAGGGTGATCTTGTTGTTCTCGACAGACTTCCACTTCTTCTCGAGCTGGGCGTTAGCTATCGCAAAGCGCGCGGAAGCTTACGTAGTTGGTCGCCTCGGTCTGCTTCTGGCCAGACGAGACGGCCTTGTATCCGACGAAGAAGCCGGCGGGGTCGATCTGGAAACACTGCGGTCCGCGCTCGTCGTCAATGCCGATCAGAGTCATCGCGATGCCGAGCGGGCGCATGCCCGCGCGCTGCGTGTAGACCTGGTTGATGTTCGCCATACGCTTAGCGACTGGATGTTAGCTATCCACCCCATCGATGTGAGCTCACGGGCATCGGGCGTGATCTCGTAACCGAACTTGTAGCGGAACTCGGCGGCTTCTGACCGTGTCCTCTGAACCTGCGCGCGGGCGTCGGCTGCTGTCAGCTGCATGTACCGTCGAGGAAGCTCACCAATACGTCCAATAACAACGCATCCTATGCTGGGAGTGATCTGGAAGAGATGGGTGATCGTTGAGGGGTCGAGGAGCTTGTCCTGTTATCATCAGCTCGTGTCCACCCCATTTCGGCAGCAGACGTACCGGCACCTTGCGCTGGGTAACAATGACGGCGGTGTCCTTGCCGCGAATGGCAACGGCGGTAATGCCCTCGCCGGTGATAGCCTTGAAGGCATACTCTGTCTGTCAGCTATAACGAGGGATGCCAACAACTCACCGACTTGGTACAACCGTCCCTCGGGCGAGAAGACGGTGAGATAGCTGAGGGTCAGCTGAGCACACAGTTCGTAGCTTACCGGTCGTAGGATGAGCGGGACATAATGCGCGAGCTGAGCGCAGACTAGCCTGTCGATACTCAGCGAGCGCGAGGATGTGAGTGTAAGGAGGTGTCGAGGATCGAGGGCGACTTGAAGCTGATGAAGCGCTGACGTCTTAGGAGACACGCGTTGTGAGCGATCACAAGATGTCACGTGGATATCGCGTGGATTATTTTCACGGTGAATTTTTGTTTTAATCGCGGCAGAGATTTCAGTTCTGGGTGCAGGTCTGCAGTAGCGGCTGGGCTGTTATGATGCAAGGACTTGGGCGGCGCTGAACGCAGTCTCTCCCATCTTCCACAAGTACCGACACAACCACAATGGCCAAGTCGCTCCGTTCCAAGGCCAAGCTCGCCGCGCGCAAGCGCAAGGCCACCGAGTCCCACTACGCCGTCGCCGAGGCTGCCCGTACCGCTCGTGTCTCCGCCAAGCTCCTCAAGAAGGACGAGAACGCCATGGACGCCGAGGGCGGCGAAGAGGAGGGTGACGCCGAGATGAAGGAGGGTGAGTTTGCCCGAGGAAGTTCTGGAACTGACATGCAGAGCGCAAGATCTCCACCTCTGGTCCCCGCGAGAGCCGAAGAGAGCAGTGGCGCGTCAGCAAGGGTATGGACGCTCGCCCGAAGCTCTCGCGCACCAAGGCTGGCCGCACCAAGCGCCGCCGCTAAGCTGTCGCTCGACTTTCGAACTCTTGCGGACATTCGTGTTAGACATTAGCGCACTCGACGCTCGCCTCGATTCCACCTTCACCCTCCACATTCACACCGCCAGCGCCACCAGCGCTTCTCCGTTTCCATTCCATTCGACTGTAGACGGTGTTGTACGAGATACCAGGATGCATGATTAGACTCTATAGTTACAAATGCTGATTGTGTTGGTCCATACGGCCTAGTCGGCGCGCTTGAGCTCGTCGAGGAGGTCCTTGAGGCGGTCCCACTCTGGCTCGTTCTCGAAGGCATTCCTCGTCCGGCCCATGAATGTACGCACGATACCGCGGGCCTGGAAGCGCCAGTCTCCGCCCTTCTTGCCCTCGACCTTGGGGACGCGGGGACCGAGCTGCTCGAGCGTAGCGACCAGGTCCTCGATCGAGTTGACAGCCTCGCGCCAGCGCTTGACGTCGCGCTCGACACGCTCGTCATCCGCCACCTCGGCACGGTACGCGCGGATATAGTCGTCGATGGCGCCGGCCCAGTCCTCCTTCCAGCGCAGGAGACGGGCGTGCGCACGCCAGACTCGCGGGTTGTCCGAGATGCGAGGCAGGATCGTCTTCTCGAACAACCGGTCCACGACGGGGTACAGGCCCCAGCCCTCGTTCGAGGTCGTGGGCGGCTGTGCGGGCTCACCGCCGTTCCACTCATCGCGGGTCACACTGTCGACAAGCTTGTCGAGCACATCGGGGTCGACGGCAACGACAGGGTCCTTGACGAACATCTCCTCGACGACACGGGCCTGTGCGCGCGCCGCCTCGTTCAGCTCACCGACGTCGATGGCGACGACCATGTAGTTGGCCCACATGCGCCAGTTGTTGTAGGAGGAGCGAAGACCAGAGCGCAGCGCGTGGTACGCGAGCTGCTTGTTCTCAAAGCTGACCGGCGGCGGCTTCTCGCCCTCCGGAACACCCTCCTCGTTCATCCGCAGGTAGACGGCCGCGAGGTTGTTCCAACCCTCCGAATCATCCTCGGCGACGCCGACCTGGCGCTTGAAGGCGTCGCGAGCCTCGGCCCAGCGGCCCAGGCGCATGAGACACACACCGAGCGTGAACCAAGCGTGAGCGTAGAGCGGGTTGATGGCGAGGGCATGACGGAAGGCAGGAACGGCGGCCTCAAAGTCCTGGGCGCTCGTGTAAAGCGTACCGAGCGAGCGCTGCGCGCGAGAAGACGAGTGGCGAGAAACCTCCCACGCCTTGTTGTAGTACTCGATGGCAGTCTCCCGGGCCTTGGTCGGGTTCTTCGGCGCATCGTCCGAGTTGAGCGCCAGGTCGCCGAGAAGACACCACAGCTTCGCCTCACGCGCCCAGCCGAGCTTCTCGCGGCGAGCGTCAGAGAGACTAGCACGGCCCATCGCCTGAACGACGTCCGACTCCAGCTTCCGTCCCTCGAGGAGGTCGCGGACGATACGCTCAGCCTCGGCCTCGCGCTCCATGTGCTGCAGACACGCGACAGCGTCCTCCCACATCTCGAGCCTCGTGAAAATGTCGAGCGCACTGCGGATAACACCGAGAGACAGATAACGCTTCGCGAGCTCCTTCTCCATCTCCCACTTGGACGGAAGCGGCAGCTGGTGGAAGTACTGCAACCGCTCGGCGGGCTCTGAGTCGGACGTCGGCATCTGGTCGATGAGCGCGGCGAGCTGGAGAGCCGAACGCTCAACTGTTCGCGAGCGGTGCGACTCGAGGCGGGCACGCAGGATGAGAGCAGTGGTATGAACGCTCCAGTTCGTGGGGTGGGTAACGACGCGCTGGACGAAGGGCATCATCTGCTGGATCGTGAGACCGTGCGACGGCGAACTGTTCGCCTGGTTCAGACACAGCGAGAGGAGCAGCGCCTGGTCGAGCGGGTGCAGCGCCGGCTGGTTTCCGGGATCGAGGTGCGAAAGGGCTCCAGAACCACCGGTCGTGCTCGTGTACTCGGTCTGCTCCAGCAGCGTGTCGTCGTTGAGCTTGAGCGCCTCGGGAGCACCCTTCGAGGGGACGACCTTGCCGTCCTCGCCGTCACGTTTCCGCGACTCGGCGAGCAGAAGAAGCTGGGAGTGGTCCTGGGTCTGGAACTTTGTCCGTTTGCCCATAGCTCCGGTGAGCTCGAACTCGAGGCCGCTCGCCCGAGCAGCAGTAAGGAAGGCGTTGTTCGCGGGCTTGTCCTGACCGAGCTTGTAGTGGAGGAGACCGAGCTCGAGGGAAAGCATAGCGGCAGTGTCGGCGTCCGGAGCGGATGGGATGAGAGCTCCAACATCTCCCACGATCTCGTCATCCAGCGGGACGGCCTCGTCGAGGAGGGCGAGATGGACGAGGTGCGATCGCAACCTCCACCACGGCAGAGTGACGAGAGGGACCTTCTTGTCCGCGAGGTACTTGAGGATGCGGACAGAGAGGAGGAAGAGCGCGGGGTGCGCAGCGAGGTGGTAGGCGGGCTCGCCGAGAAGAGTGAGGTAGGGAAGGGCAGCCGAGTTGAGCTTGGTGTTGGCGGCATCCTTGTCGGACGAGTCCGTGCCGGTGATCCAGGCAACGACGTCAGCGGGTGTGAACTTGAGGTCGGGGCCGGTCCAGTTAGCCTGGACAAACGCATGCTGGAGCGCAACAGCAGCAGCCAGAAGGGTCGCATAGTCTTCCTCGCCGGCCGAGTCCACATCCATGGTGTCTTGCAGACCGTCCAGGAGCTTGGGCACACGCTTCAGGGCAGCCTTGACATCGTCGGACTCGAGGACGGGCTGGAAGTCGGCCTTGACGACCTGACCGACGAGCTCCGCGGGGCGGTCCGAGCCCTCGGGGGCCTTGGACGTCGCGAGCGCCCACTCTGTCGTGGACATTTTTGTGTTTGTGTAGAATGGAATGCAGCAGATTCACGCGGATATTATTGTCGTCTTGGTCAGCAACCCAACTTTTGAGATCGCGATAGCGGAGGTCGCGTGATGTCCGTATCCTGGCCATGTCCAAATAGTACCACGCGAGGATGACGTACACTGAGGGCCGGTCACTCGGGAGGCCTTCGGCCTAGCGAGACGTCCTGACATCGCGCAATCGCCGCGTCGAGCTGCGTTGGAGTTTGCCGTCGTTGCATCCATTCACACCCTCACTCGCGCAGCATCCACCGATCATGTCGTTCCGCCTTGGCATGTTCCCGAGCCTCCTCCGCTCGGCGCAGCAGGCCGCCCAGGCCGCGCCCCGCGCCGCCCGCAACTTCCACTTCATGCCCTCTAACGGCCCTCGCTTCGCTGGCTCCAAGTTCCAGCAGCAGTTCACCCGCTTCCAGCCGAAGGCCATCTCTGTCGCTCGCTCGGCTCCGCGTCAGCAGGGAGGATGGAAGAACGCGTACATGTACACCATTGGCCTCGGCGTCGCTGCCTACACCTTTGCGCCCCGCAAGGTGCGGTTAGACTCGGCGTACGCCAACCCTCCCGTCGTGGAGCGCAAGACTGTTGTCGTTGAGGATGAGCCTCCTGTTGAGAGCTCTGTCAACCTGACTCAGCTCACGTTCGGAACTGTCTGTGGTATCTGTGCCGGTGTCTTCGTCAAGAAGGGTTTCAAGGCTCTCGCCTTCCTCCTTGGTGGTCTTTTCGTCCTTCTCCAGGTGAGCTGCATACTGAGACTGTAACTGACATCAGTACCTCCAGTCCAAGTCGTACGTCAAGGTCGACTGGGCTAAGGTCAACAAGTCCTACGACGGTCTTCTTGGTCATGTCGACGAGAAGGGTGTCGTTTCGTACCCCACCGTCCAGAGCGTCTTCCAGGGCTTCGTTGACTTCCTCACGGCCAACTTCCAGCGTGAGTTACAGGGTGTGCGCGGTTAACTAACATGCAGAGCGTGCTACCTTCGTCGCCGGATTCATCCTTGGTCTGCGCCTGGGTTAATCGCATTACCTGGAGTGAAGTATAGGAAGCAAACACATAGAAACATGAATATTTTTCTTGAGCAGCTCGTGTCGGTCACAGTCATCCCCAGCAAAGGCAACGCAGTCAGCCGTCAGCGTTCACATGCACTGGGCTCCGGTTCGTTAGCGACCTGTACTACGACCATGCATCAGCTGGACGACTGCGAAGTGGGAGACAGTTACAGCGACGCTGACATGAGCAATTGAGCCTCAGCGGCTTGAGTCTGGGGACCCCGCCTCTGCCGATCGACGTCACGTCAATCGTCGAGCGTCAACTTTCGAACCGTCCATCCCATCACCTCACCCGACCATGCAGCCGCCACCCGTCCCGCCCTTCCGCAGACCCGGACCACCAGGACCACCTGGAGCACCTGGAGGCCCAGGAATGATGCGATCGCCAGCAGTCCCGGGAGCACGACAACAGGGCGCGCCCGCAGGCGGCGACGACGCGATCCGGGCGACAGACGACGACGCCGCGCTCTCGCGTATCTCTGCCGTGCAAGCTGGATACTTGGAGGACCCATTTGCGAGTGTTGTTTACAAGCTTAAGCTGGGCGAGAGGGCAAAGAAGGCACCGCTCATCAACGTCGGAACGCACCACCGCACCTGGGCGCTCGACGCGGTCATCGACTCGTTCACAAGAGGGCAGGCGAAGGCGCAGATCGTATCGCTGGGAGCAGGGAGCGATACGCGATTTTGGCGCATGAAGGTTGGTTTCAACACGAACTAATAAGCTGGGAGAGCAGGAGTCTGAGCTGACGTCGCAGAGCAAACCGTCCGAATGTGAGATCAAGTACGTCGAGGTCGACTTTCCGCACTTGACGGCGGCAAAGGCGCAGCGAGTCGCGCGTAACCGTCATCTGGCCGAGGCGCTTGGTCCCGGTCCGAAACCGTACACCGTCGCGCACGGAGGCGCGGCCCTTCACTCATCTCACTACGACCTGGTGCCGGTGGACCTACGCAACATCGCCGCGCTCGAGACAGAGCTCGCGCCGCTTCTTGACACCTCAGTACCGACGCTGTTGATCTCGGAATGCGTGTTCTGCTACATGACGCCCGCGCAGGGCGACGCGGTAATGAAGTGGTTCTTGGAACGCTTTCCGCAGACGGCCGCCGTAGCGTACGAGATGGTCGGGCTGAAGTGAGTTGCTGTGCGCCGGAGTGAACTGACAGCCAGCGACGCATTCGGAAGAGTCATGAAGCGTAACCTCGCCGCGCGGAATCTGAGCCTTCCCGGAGCCATGGACAGCCAGGACGCTTATGCCCAGCGACTGCGCGGGCTTGGGTACGAAGACGCAGGGGCTAGGAGTCTGTGGGAAGTGCGCGAGAGTCTCGTGCCGAAGGAGGAGCTGGCGAGGTGAGCTTCGAAGAGTTTGTCGTTCAAGCTGACTGCAGAATATCCAAGCTGCAGATTTTGGACGAGATCGAAGAACTCCGTCTCGTGCTCTCGCATTACTGCGTCGTATGGGCGAGCCGAGGCATGAGCGGTGTGGGCCTCTGACGCCCAAGGTAGCACGGTAGATTTCCATGGATTACCAGTGATGCATAATGTTACAGTGTAAAATCTACTTGGACCGCCTAATCTTCTCGAGCAGCACATCCATGCGTGCAGCCATGTTGGGCTGCTTCTTCCCGCTCGCCGAGCGGTGGAACTTGCTGAATCCCTCCTTCTTGATCGTGCGCATGCTCCCCTCCTTCGCCTCAGGCAGAACAGGAGGCGAGAGCGCGCGAACAGGCTTCTCCTTCTCCTGCCACTTGCCCCTTCCCTTCGGTCCGCCCTTCATATGCGGAGGTCGGTCCTTCGAGTACGGCGCGGGGCGATCCCGGCCCTTGCCCCGCGGCGACTTGCCGATTGCGCCTGGTCGCTGTCCGTCGAACGACTTGCGCTCAAACTTTCCTCCAGCGGCCTTGCCCTTCTCCAGACGTCCCTTGCCGCGAAGCATGGCCTTCTCGCGAGCCGCAAAGGCGGCAGCCTCGTCGTCGCTGCTGTCGTCGTCCCTCGTCTCGCCGGCGAGTCCGAGTGCTGAGGACGCATCCGAAGCGTCGGAAGCAACACTCTCGGCATCGCTGTCGTCTCCGTCGTCGTTCTCGTCGTCCTTCAGCGTGTCGTCGTCGACGGCGCTCCACGTCTCGCTCCGGTTCACTTCCGGCTTGCCGAGCTTGCCTTTGGCCTGGGGCTTGAGGCGCTCCGACTTGACGCCCGTCTCGGCGAGCACCTTCGCGTACTGCTTCTTAATCTTGGCGCGCTCGATCAGGTCCGCTTTGATCTTCCTCGCTGCTCGTCAGCTGCCATTTCACGACGTTAGCTCACCCTTCCCGAGGTAGGCGTCCCGCGGCGCACGTGCCGGGAGCACATTGAAGCCCTTGTTCGTCGGCGCCTTCTTCGCTGACTCCTTCTTTGCGCGCCCGGCCTCCTTCTGCTTCTTCGTCAGGCGCGGCATGACTGGTGTCGTCGGTTGACTTTGTTGACGTGACCGCGCCGAAATCTTTGAGTGGCAAAATAAATGAGCGGAAGCAAATATAATCTTGCTCGTTGTTGTAATTGTCCACAACCAACGCTCTGGCCAACGTCCACGGTGAGCGAGCTTGCATAACAAGCATAGCAGGTATAGCACGCAGAGCGCGTCGTGTAATGCGGACCTCGTAGTCATTATCAAAGCAGAAGAATGCATCATGTGCTAGGTCCAAGTACTGTACAATCAACTGGGAGTAGCAAGGCGAGGGCCGGGCAGAATAATGAGATGCTCCAACAAATAGGCCAGGCATCGCCTCGCTGGTCTCCGACGTCTACGCCATCTACTTACTTCCCTTCTTGTCGTCGGCCTCCTTGTTGTCCTCAGAGGGGCCAAGGGTGATGCGCGCCTTGTTGCCCTTCTTCTCCGAGTCCTTGTGCGACTCGAAGGTGACCTCCGTCTGGAATCCGCCGGTGACAAGCTTCTGGTCAACGTCGTAGCCGAGGACCGAAGCCTTGAAGTGACGACCGATAGTCATGATGCGCTTCATCAGGGGGTCCTCCTCGGTAAGAGTCACGTCGCACGCCTGGCGAGTCCAGATGGAGATACGGTAGCTGCAAGTTAGTCGCACGTCCACTGAAGTCACAGAGTGCCAGAGGTTCGCCTCGCCGCACATCTCCGTCCACAATTACTCACAAGGACGAGCGGCACGACATGATGACACCAGTCACAAGGTCCGTGTTCTCGGGGACACCACCGTCGAGGGGGGTCTCGAACGTCTCTCCAATGGCAGCGAGCATCGTGTACAGCCAGATCTTGTCAATCTGCGACTTGGTCTTCTCACGGGGGAACTGAATGGCCCACTTTCCTCCGTTCTTGTTCTCCGGGTCCTCCCAAGCAGGAATGATACCGTCCTGACAAGTTAGCTCCAAGAGGTCGCATGGAAGCTTACCTTGAAAAGGTAGTAGTTGGCCTTGCCCGGCAGCTGCGAAGGAGGCACAATGTTATTGTACATTCCCCAGAACTCCTCAACGGAGTCGAAGGAGATAACCTTGCGGATGTCATCGAGCCATCCTCCGTGCAGGGCAGTGTTCGTGGAGATGGACGACTGGGGCGTCTTCGGGAGGTGCTTGGACTGGGGGCTGTCGTAGTAGAGGGTCCACTTGGCGAAAAGCGGGTGCTGACCGGTTAGTTACACTCATATGCGAACACTTCAGCTACACACCTTCACGTTGAAGTGCTGAGCATCGTGGAAAACGGTCTTGGGAGTGCCGTCGTCCTTGATCTCGCCCTCCTCGAGGTCGTCCTCCTTCTTCTCAGGCTGCTCGGCGGCAGCAGCGGTCTCAGAGTCGGAGATCTTGGCAGCAGCAAGAGCGTCGGACAGGGTCTTCTCGTTGACCTCGGCGACGGCGGCGGGGACGGACATGGTGATTTATGGGTAAGGGGAGGATGAGATGAAGATGGAAGGGGAAGGCGTGCGAGAGTGGTCGTTCGTCGTACTTTCGTGTGTCGGCCGGTTACGATAAGTCGATTCCGGTTTTCGAAATTATGTCCTCGGGTTTGAGGACTTGGTGTGGCTGCCCGTAGTCAATTGGGGCAGAGATGGGGTGTTGCAACGATGCAAAGAGACGAGTTGAACTGCCGTTGCTCTGTCGAGAACGATCAGAACGTAGTTTTCCAAGGGTCCGCTCGCGTGGGCAGAGTCTCTGACAATGACGTGGATTCACTGATAGCCATGCGTCATAGTCAGCACTAGACTCATCATGGTTGAGGGCAGCTTCAGAGACGCATGCATGCACTCTTCGCTATCACATTGTCGTCACGGAGCTCTGCACTTGTGACCACGCTACGCCCCGCTTGATCGAAGGGCAGACGTAGAGGGACAAAGGACTTGCGAGCGACTCCGCCAACAGTCTGTTGTTGCGCCGGTGGAGGTCACATTTGTCACCTCCTGTCAACCACAGCCCTCCACTACACTTTACATTAAACGAACGATGTCCCGACCCGTGCAGAGGAAGCCGCTGGGAGTACCCAGGAGGCCTGGAGCGCCGTCCGGTATGCGGCGACCGCCAGCGCAGGCGCGACCTGGCGGCGGCAACGCTCCCGGCTCCAAGGGCAACGACCATGGCTACCTCTACGTCGCCGGCATCAAGGACGCTTCGAAGCGCGTGCAGGAGCTCTGGGTAAGCTAGCTGAGCGTTTTCAAGCTAACGGGCAGACGAAAGAGGACCGGTGTCCGCTGTGCAGTTCAGATCGCCAGTTCGAGCCCGGTCTCCGTATCATGGTCTCACCGTGCTACCACAAAATGTGAGCTGTGATGGAGGTCCCGCTGACATTCATAGCTGTGAGGACTGTATCAACAAGAACTACTCGCTTGGTCCGGAACCGTGCTATGTTCCCGGGTGCGGCAAGATTCTTCGTAAGGCGAACTTTGCGCACATCACCTTCGAGGACCTGAAGATCGAGAAAGAGGTCGCCGTCAGACGCCGGATAGCGGAGATGTGCGTATCGTGAGCCTATGTATAAATGCTGACTGATAGCTTCAACAAGACTCGTGATGACTTCGAGTCATTGAAGGAGTACAACCAGTATCTCGAGGACGTGGAAACGCTCAGTGAGCTAGTCCGCCTGCGTAGCTGACCCCAGCGTTCAACATCCTGAACGACATCGATGTGGAGAAAATGGAGGCGCAGATCGAGGCGTACCAGGCGGAGAACGCATCGCTCATCGCCAAGAATAAACACAAGTCGGAGCTCGATCAGTACACGCAGGCTGAGCGAGACGAGCTTGAGAAGCGAGCTCGTGCTGAGCGCGTGCGTCTGATCGAGGAGGCAGAGCGCATCGACCGGCTAGAGGAGGAGCGTACGAAGCAGGAGATTGTCGACGCGCTCTCCCGACCAGGAGGCGGAGAGGAACTGGCGAAGGAGATTCGCGCAAAGGCCGACAAGGCGAAAGCCGACCGCGCTGCGGCGCTGGCGGCCGCTGTGCCCCCGAGTCTCGCCGCGCTCAATCCTGCCGTTCACGACGACAAGGACCACCCGCCAACGAGCCCGAGCTACGCTGGCCCATACGTCCCGATTCCGTACGCGGACCCGGATCTCATGCCATGGAGCCACTGGTACGAGATGAAGGAGGACTATGTCGACGGCCGCAGTGGCGTCGTCTGGGCCAAGGAGGATCGGGACAAGAAGGTCCGCGGCGGCGGATGGGATCTTCACACGTTCTGGGAAATGGAGGTGCGGGGCGCCGTTGAGGGACTGGGCATCGAGCCGTTGTAAATGTACGCATTATTCATTCCACTGGCCTGTGGCCAGGTTGCGTCACTGCCCACTTACAGAACCACTAACGTACGTCCGACGGCTACCAGACACATCGGAGTGGCTGGCACTGCAGATGACTAACGCACTTGCGGGAAGCTCTCACGGGACAGTTTGCCGCACCATAGCCCCGCAGGTGTGACATACGCAAGTTTACTCAAGATCTCCAACCCCGCTCACGGCCTTGAACACACTGCTATGTCTCTTTGTTCAAGTCTGCCAGCGACAGGACTAAAGACATTGCTCACTGCCTCACCGAGAGAAATGACCCAGTTCTTGACCTCCGTCATCCCCGATTCGTCCTCGCAGCGATTGTGTCTGCTCCGAGACCGCATCAAATAGCGATTGTCCCGCTTTGAGACCAGTGTCATCAGGCTATGCTAAGTACAACGTGCTCGGACGACAACAACACAGTCAGAACGGCGTGTGAGTCTGATTGGTTTTGGAAACGCCAGTTTGATTGGAATGTGAAACGACGTCTTCCTCCAGTGCCACTTCGCGGACGGCGTCGCCCTGGACAGCGTACGGATGTACGGGTCTGAAATGGTCTGCATAAAGAGAGGAGTGGCCGACTGTTCCGGAGCCAGTGGCGAGAGTGAACGGCTGGCTGCACCGAGCGCCAGACTTCGGAGGATAGAGAAGCACAGGTGCAGGATATAAAAGACGCAGAAGGAATGCCTCGCCCACGGCAACTGCAACAAGTCGCTGGTTCGACAAAAGTGAGCTTTTCAGCGCCCCTTTCACTGACGGTGCAGTTCATCAACAGCCATGGTCCTACTCTCATTATTGACAGCGATAATCGCCATCGCCCAGCCGGCCGTCGCCGAGATGATGTGCTGCGGCGAGCTGAGCAAGTGGGACGAGAAAAAGGCCTGGGCGCAGCGCGAGACCTTCTGCAGCAACCCGCGCGGCGCCTTCAACAACGGGGAAGCGCAGGAGAGCTACTGGTCCGGCAAGAACGAGTTCGGAAGGGAGAAGGAGTATGACCGGCGCAAGTCGGGCCCGCTCAAGCCCGCCTTCTTCTACGGACGCATCGACGAGAAGGGCAGGAACTTTGACAACTGCTGGCGCGCGACGCAGGAGCTGATCGAGCAGTGTGCGCGCCAGGGCAAGGCATTCGGGTCCTGGAAGGACGAAGGCGAGGCGTACGGCATGACGCTTACTGGCGAACTCGACACCCGCCAGAAGGTGACCGTTGAGGACTTCGACGTGTCCCGTCGCAGTGCTGTGGCACCTCTTCGCCAGAGGTTGGCCAAGCGCAGTGTCGACGAGCTCAGCAGCATCTCGTCCCACCACCATCTGCGCCGCCTCGTCAAGGATGGCCAGTATTTCGACGTCGACGGTGAGGACATCCACGTCTCCTTCCGCGACACGGTTGCCGACTTGCCGAAGCGCGACCTCCCCAGCGGGTCTGAGCGGGGCGCTGACGGGCTGTGGCGTCGCTCCGAGGGCTTGCAGACGACCGACGGTGTAGCGTATCACTGGGACGAGACGTACCATGCGGACGTGGACCTGGCCACTGTCATCCGCGAAGGCCTGGCAAAGATTAAACGTGAGGAGGCGCGCGTCGGCGGGCCGTGGAACACCACCCTGTTCGTGGGCCCGGAGCTCAGGAAGAGGCAGCTCGAGGGACCAACGTCCTCCATGCAGTGCTGGAACCAATACCTCCAAGACAACGGTGCCGGGTACACTTGGACAGTGATCGAGTCGGGGACGTTCCTGAGCGGCTCCGTGCCGACCACTTGCGTTGGAAACGAGTACCTGAACACCGGGGGAAGGAGCGATCCTTTGAAGCTCCAAAAGGAGGAGGAACTGTGCGAGTCCTTCTCTATCCCCTTCTCCGTGAAGCAACTCCAGCATTTGGTACGCCAGTTTGCGCACAGCCGCGGCCTCGAGTGGAAGGCGTGTTACAAGCAGTCCGACCTCCCGGACTCGGCCAGGTGCGCTGACAAGTGGAGGGCCTCGAAGGGTGAGTAGCATGGAGGGAGTGGTAGCTGACAGGATTCAGGTGCATGCTTTGTCGCTCTCGGCAGCCAGCGCATGATGTATCAGCGCGGCTTCTTCCTCACTTACAGTAACGACAGTGTGGAACGCTCGGCGATCATCCAGTTTGTCCACGCCCAGGGGCCGATGGCCAGATACGCGACCGACTGCTGGGGCGGGTGCTGCCAGCACTGCCCCAAGATTCCCGGTTTCTCGACACTGACCAAGGAGTTCTGCGACAAGTACGCGCAAGGCGACAAGAAGAGCTACTACGCCACGTGCGAGGACTGGGATACCGACAAGTGCCATAACTGAACCAGATAATGCGTAGTCCAGGAGATATGCATAGTCCTATTCGTAAACTAAAGGGAAGTCGTAGCAGGTGTAAAGCGAGCGTTCTACGGATATGTATAGATTCGTTGAACATAGATATGGAGGGGGTCTAGACAGTCTAGCGTCTAGCTATCTAGAGCAGGAGCGCAACGGCCGCACCGAGAACGCCGGCAGCGACCGCAACGGGCCCAGTCTGCGAGGCGCCGCTGTTGCTAGCACCGATGATCTCACCGCCACTACCGGTGGTACCAGGGCTGCTCGCCGAGGACGTCTTGGACTCTCCGTCCTTGTTGTCCTTGTTGCCATTGTTGTCCTTGTTCTCGTTCTCCTTGCTGTCCTTCTTGTCGTCAGAGTCGCCTCCAATGACATCAGCCTTGGAGAAAATGTTGATGTAGTTGAGCTCAAAGTACGCGTCCTTGAGGTGGTCCTTCTGGTCGTTGATGACATACTTGAGGTAGCAGCTCTCCTCTGTGCTATTAGCGCTCAGGACTCGCTTATCCAGAGGGACGTCAAGGTCGAACCCACGTTCACCGAGAGGCGGGCAGGTCTGCTGCAGAGTGCTCTTAACACCAGCCCAGACACCGCACATGGTGATGTCGATGATGACCGACTGCGGCTTGAAGAACCTCTCAATGTTGCAACGCGTGTTGGGGTAGAACGCCGTCGGCTCGCCCAGCTCGTCGGTGTTGATCTCCTTGGCATCAGTGGTCATCGACTGCGGCACCTCAGAACGCGTCTTGAACCAGATCTTGATGAACTCCTTCGTGAACTCCATGATGTAAGCACCACCGCCGGCCTGCGCGAACGCGGGTCCGTAGCTGTTCTGGTTTCTATCCTTCACAGTGCAGCCCGCGCCATAGTTCGCGCCGATCGAGCAGTTGTCCACACCCGGCTCGCCGAGCATCTGCACGCTAAAGTCGGCGTAGCACCCCTCGCCCGCGGTGTGGACAGCGTACTGGTTCGTCTCCTGACGGTTGACACCCTCGAAGATGTCGATCTCGCCTCCATCGGGCCAGGTGCCGAGCGCGGCGGTCCAGAAGGCCGGCCAGACACCGCAGCCGTACGGCACCTTGACGGCGTCCATGACGAACACGGTGTCAAACTGGTAAGCATGCTTCGACTGGCCCCGTCAGTAAACAATTCAGTTGTTTCAGGTCTGTGGCTGCCTGGGCTCAGTAGTTGGTTGGGTGAGGGCGCACTCTGCCGGCGTCCTCTCCCCACCATTTCCAAGCTACTCCAGTGTGCACACTCCTCAGCACTCACCTCCAGCTTGGGAGCGAAACGCTTCTCGTTGTAAGGGACGAAGGACTCGTTGTCGACTGGAGGTCAGCTACTGAGGTCATCCTGGTCGTGCCTGGCGAGATGGCCGGCAACATCGGCTACGAACCCTTCAAAATAACACGGCCGGCCTCGTTGACCGAGAAGACGGAGCTGTTGTCCTTGGCCGCCCAGAAGACATCACCGCTGCGAATGTCAGATAACAAGCCGCGCCTGCCAGCTTACCTGGTGGTGTCATCCCAGGGAGGGATACCGGCCGTCTGCGCCTTGGGGATGTTCCATCCGTCGCTGAAGTTAGCAGGGTGGTTCGCACACTCAAATCGGCTGCGTGACGGGGGGTCGACATCCGAAAGCTTCGTACTCCCATGAAGCATACGGGGGACAGCGTGCTCGAGAGTTCAACTTCAGCCCATCCGGGCCGAATCCGATGGCATCCAGCCGTTCGCAGTCGGAATGCATGGTCTGGTCGCTGCGGATCGCGGATCGCCAGTCGCCGATCGCACACTCGCCGATCGCACACTCACAAGAACTTCTCGCCGGCGTAAGAGTCGACGATGGGGTAGGTACCGGCGCAGGCTGCAGGCGCAGCGATGAGGGCGGAGAGAGCGGTGGCGATCATGATGACATGCGCCGAGAGGTGAAGGCGAATGTTGCGATGTCAAGAATAGTCATGTCCCAAGCGTTCTAGGCTTGTTTTCTTAAGGGACCACAGGGGTCATAGCATTATCAGCTTGCGTTGGCTACTCGGAAGTCGTACCTATGTACCTACATGTCCGCGGGGCTGTGCCGGTATTCACACTCTCTCGCGCTGTGTGGGGGGTTCATTGGAAACCCTTCCTCCGGTCATTAGTCCCTGCATTAGTCAGGATCCCGAGTTCTTTGGACACCGACCTGCATCGTGATGCTCGCCAGATCTCCGTGAGAGCTGTGCGCTCCTGCTTACTGAGGGTCTGATGCAATGAGAATGTCATGGCTATGTGTACATGGTTAGATGCGTAGATCTAAAATTAACAAGTGTATGTCTCTACTCCGTAGCCGCCGGGGGCGTACCTACAGCACCCCAACCGGAGCCTGGCGACGTCCGCGGAGGCGACGACGTCCGCCCATTCGGAACATTGGGAGACGTGAAAGCTGGTGCTGAGGGAGACAACGGCGGGAACTCGCCTCTCTGCTGCTGGAATTGCGGGTGTGACAGTTTGGGGGATACGGAGCTCTTACCGCTACTGCCAGGCGCGGGGCTCGAGGCGGTCGGGCTGGCTGGGGTGCCACTCTGCGCGGGCGATGCAAGCGTACTGGTGGGAGCAAGGACGGCCCGCGTGACGATCGAGGCGAGACTCGGACCTTGCTGAGCGCTGTTCGGGCGCTGGGGCGCTGTCGTGGGGAGAGGTGGGAACGCTGCGCCCGAACCAGCCGCCTTCGTCGACGCTGGAGGTAGGTTGCTGTTCTGCTGCGCCTGCTCCGCTAACACACTGGGAGGAGGATGGAAATTGGGGGTGGGGCGCGGGCGCACGCTGTTGGGGAGGTAGATGCGGTGCTGCAGCTGCGGCGGCATGAGGGCAGTATGGAGCGAGGGATCGTTGGTGTTGAAATTGCCAGATGGCATGAACGGCGCGGCAGACGGGTTTGGGCCTGTGCCTCCAGGCGGGCGGTTCGGCTTCGCCATCTGAGCGTTCCAAGCGGGCGACGGAGGAGTGTTACCGTAGAAGCCTTTGCCTTGACCTCGGCCACCCGACGGGAAGCGGGGGTATCCACCGCGAGGTCGGAAGGGAGGGGCACCATAGCCTCCCGGTCCGGGACGACCGCCCTCAAACCCTCCCGAGGCATTGAAGTCTCCGCTGCCGTGCTCCCAGCGGTTAACACCAGGGTAGTATCCCTGCTTACGGAGGTTGCGCTCCTCTTCCGTCTTGCGCTCAACCTCCTCGCGCTGCTTCTCTAGCTCATCCAATCGCTTCTGAAGCTCGGCGCGCTCGGCCTCCTTCTTCTCCTTCTTCACCTTGAGCTTGTCAATCTTGTTGGTGACGTCGGCAAGCTTCTTGTCCTCCTCCGCTCGGCTCTTCTTATCGGCCTCCTTAGCCTCTTCCTCCTCCTCCTGAGCTGTAGACCAGTCTTTACGCACTGATTCGAGATCCTTCGTGACGGTCTCGAGCTTCTTCTCCAGCTCGGGCGTGCTGGCCTTGACGTCGTCCGCTTCCTTGTTTGCGGCCTCGGCTCCAGCCCATCCTTGCTTGACTTGCTCCTGCAGGGCGAGGTACTTCTGCTTATTGCGCTGATCGTTGGCACCGGCCTTCTCATTGCTCTTCTTCATTGACTCGATGTCCGTTCGAAGAGCAGCTTCCGATCGCTGCGCCGTCTTGCGCGCCTCCTTGATTTGATTCTGCAGGTGTTCGCGTTCAGCGTGCGCAGCCGTGATGAGGTGGCGAGTCTGCGCAATCTGCGCATCATGTGGGCTAAGGATGGACGTCACAGCAACTGGCTGGTCGTTGATCGGTGTCGAAGATCGGTTTGGCGAGGCAGGCACCTCCGTTCCCAACGGTGAGGGCCCGGCGCCTGTCGGGGCAGCCGTGTTGACAGAGTTAGATCGCGACCGTGGCCGAGATCGAGAACGCAAGGAGTTGGCGCGTGACCTCGGGTGAAGAGTGGCTGCGGAGGGCGATGCTGGTGGGATCAGAACCGAGTTGGAGACCGGGACTGAAGATGTTAGCCACTGTCGAAACGGATGCTCTCACCGTTGTCCTTGATCTCCCCTGCGAGTCCGACAATTTGGAGCTCGATCTCGTGCTCTTGCGAGGGGTCGAGGTCGTAAACAACGACGACTGCACGTTCTCGATCCCATCGTTGAGGTCGGTCTTGCGTGTCTTTGGTTCGGATTGGGCGGGGAACATGCACGCGACCGCTGTCGTTTGAGCCTTGAGGGCCCTTTCGCTTTCTTCGCCTGGCTGCCGGTCGTGCCGAGGATGTCGTATTGGCTTGGCCCTCATCGGCGGCCGCATCGGTTCCGCCTGCCGGCTCCCAGTCGTCCTCCCATTCTCCATCCTCGTCCTGCTCGTCACCCTGTCCCGTCGTTCCCTCTCCGTCCGCCTCGTCGTCGCTTACATGTGCCACTATGCGCGACCACGGCATGCCATCAAGCGTCACAACAACGCCGTGAGAGAGCATGTCCTTGAACGTCTGCCCTTCCCCGAGCAAAGATGCGAGCGGGGAAGGTCCTGTTGTGACGCTCTGTGATCCGCTCTCATCCCCATCGTCATCGGCGCCGTCTTCGCTATCGGCGGCGTTCGAGGTGGAATGTTGCAGATTAGAGGCAGCGTTGCGTTTCTTCTTCTTTTTGTTCTTTGAGCTGCTTCCTCCGCCGTTGTGTGACGAGGATGCTGATCCGGAGTGGGCGTGGTGGTGCGCGTGCGACTGTGCCAAGTGCTGCGCCGGGTTCAGACTTGGCGGGGTGGGAGGCGAACGCGTCAGAGCAAGCGTAACCGATGTCGGCGCGAGTTCGAGAATGGAAATGGACAGCGGCCGTGTGAGCGGCGTCACGGCGTGCCATTGCGCCAGCGGGGCCGGTGAGCCGTTCGGAGGCGACATGGTGTACGGCGTGTGCTGGGATGAAAAGTCGAAACAAAGTTGCGTTGACGGTGATGGTCTGTTGCCTGGTCTGTTCCTGCTCGCGGCAAGTCTCAGCGTGCAGCCGCACAGTCGATCGGGGCGGGAACTTTCGCCTGCACGTGGCTTGAGTGGCTGCGCCCTGAAAGTGATCTGAGCTGAGATATCCAGAGCATCACCTCGGGGTACCTTGGTGGAGGTCGTCCAAAATTCCACAGTCATCAACACACCCCATCAACAAAGCCATGTCTGGAGCAGATGCGGCGTCCAAGCTGCCCGGAGTCAAGCACAAGGTCATCGGGCTTGTCTCCGGTGGCAAGGACAGCTGCTTCAACATGATGCACACCGTCGCCAACGGACACGAGATCGTTGCCCTTGCAACCCTCACCCCTGAGCCGGGTATCGGTGAGCTATCTGCTGTTTTGAGCTAACCATCAGACGAGATCGACTCGCACATGTACCAGTCGGTTGGAACAACGATTCCGCCGCTTATTGCTGAGGCGATGGGTCTCCCGCACTACACTCGTGTCATCAAGGGTGGTGCTGTCGAGCAGGGTGCGGAGTACGGGTCACGCGAGCATGGCGGCGAGGTGTCCGGGCAGGAAGGTGACGAAACCGAGGATTTGACTGCTCTGCTGAAGACAATCATTGTGAGCCCCCCTTGCCATGCAGAGCTGACACACTCAGGCCGAACACCCGGAAGTCACCGCTATCTCGTCGGGCGCCATCCTTTCCAACTACCAACGTCTGCGCATCGAGCATGTCTGCCAGCGCCTCGGCCTCACGTCGCTGGCGTACTTGTGGCAGAGCGAGCAGCTTCCTCTCGTGACGCGGATGGTCAGCAGCGGATTGGAAGCTGTTCTCGTCAAAGTCGCTGGAATCGGTCTCGGCCAGAGGCAGGTCGGCAAGTCGCTCGGGCAACTGCTGCCACTGCTAACACGGTTGGTGAGTTTGAACATCGGCTTTCCTGAACTAACCTCAGCAAATGCAGTTCGGTGCCCATCCCGCGGGTGAAGGTGGCGAGTATGAGACTCTCACTGTCGACTGTCCACTCTTCAGCAGTCGCATCAACTTCGTCGAGTCCGAGATCATCGAGTCTGAGCCAGAGCCGTTCCCCGTCGCCTACCTACGCATCTCGAAGGCTGTGCTCGAGCCGAAGGAAGGATGGGTGAAGCCGACAGTCGCTGAGCTCCGGGAACTCCTAGAGCTCGACGCGGGCGACGAGGGCAAGGAGGGTCTGGACGAGAAGGGCCTCGAGGTACTAGAGGCTATCGACTCCGTGACAGCCCAGGACGACGACGCTGCTTCCGTCACAGAGCAGCTGGCGGGCACATCACTATGCGCTGTTGATGCTTCACCCCGAGGAGTTAGGTTTGGGCGACGGGGAAGGTGGTTTGCAGTCTCTGCTGAGGGTCAGTCCGCTAGTGCGCCTTCCGTGAAGGACGAGGTTGTGGGGGCGCTTGATGCGATCAAGTGTAAGTTTGAGAGCTCAAGATGGTAAACTGACTCCAGCGCGACTGAAAAGTCAGAATCTCTCTCTTCCCCTGCACTCGACTCACATCACACTTCTTCTCTCCTCTATGGACCTCTTCCCCGAGGCTAACACCGCATACGTCAAGTACTTCGGTACATCCCCACCGTCACGGGCGTGTGTCGCCGTGCCGCTCCCGGAAGGCGAGCGGATACGCATCGAGGTGATCGGTTTTGATGACCAGGCTGAAGACGCACCCATCGGAGGACGCACAGCTCTCCACATTCAAGGTCTTAGCTACTGGGCGCCGGCCAACATTGGCCCCTACTCGCAGGCTGTTACCGTGAGCTTACTAGTGTCCCCAGAAGCTGACGTTCAGGTGAACTCTCGACTGCATATCGCCGGCCAAATCCCATTGCAGCCGCCGTCGCTCACGTTTGCGCCGTTCCCCGCCGCTCCGGCCAGCCCGTATCCGCACCAAGCTGCTCTCGCACTGCAGCACGTTGGGCGCATCATCGACGTGCTGAGGAACCCGAACTCGACCGGAGGCGGATGGACGGGATGGATCGAGAGCTGTGTGTGCTGGTGGGCTCGGCCGAAGGGTCTGGGCTGCGAGGGGCCGGACGTCGCTCGGAGAGCATGGAAGGCGTGGGCGGAGGAGGTGAGTTTTCCGAAGCTACTGGATAACTGACATCCAGAACGACTGTGTCGGTGCCCCCGCGATCTTTGTTGAAGCGAAGGAGCTCCCGCGCTGCGCGCTGGTCGAATATCAGGTCAATGCTCACACCGGCCGACCAGGCGCCGAGGCTGCCACTGCCACCTCCAACGATGATGACGACGACGACAGCGATGACGAGGACCCGTCGCCGAAGTACAGCCACACCGAGACGCAGTCCGCGTACCGTCAAGAGTGCAAGGCGCCGTCGTCCCGACAAGGTTCGAGGCGGGCGATCTTCCTCGACAGTATGTTCAACTGTCCCGGCCGAACTAACACCCCAGACGATGCGGACCTAAAACAAGTCTCGATGATGCTCACATCCGGCGAGGACGTCGTCTCTGTGAAGATGTACTACGCCCCCTCAACCTCGCCGAAGCTTTGTAAGTTCACAGGCCTAGGTCAGGAACTAATAGCAGACGGCCTCGTCACGAAAACGATGGATCACTTCAACATTCACTTCGTCCCCGTTCCTGTGCTCAGCGCTCAGAACGTGGAGGGCAAGGCGTTCTCGATTGCGCTCGAGGTGTTTGGAGCTTAGAACTGTATGCATAGACTATCATCATGACGGGCTGCGTGCTGCGGAGCTGGGGCTATGGTTATATTGAGTGCCGAATGTCTCAGTTCTCCACCGTCAGCTAGTGGCAGCGGAACTGTCTTCCTCGCCCTCTGGCACACAGGGGGATGTGTACTGATCGGCGCGCCCATCTCTTGCAACCGCAACATTCATCATGTCTTCCTGGTCGCTTGTGCTCTGGCATCCGCCTCCATCTTACGCTCCGCCTGCCGAGGAGGAGCCCCTCTACACGCTCAACCCACATGTGACAGCTCTCCTTCGCGATGAGAACCGCCTTCCTCGCCTCCTCTCCCTCCCCGCTGCTTTCCCACCGCTCTGTACGTTCGAGGAAGCCACTTCTGAGGAGGTGATGGAGCCTTCTTCTACAGGAATCACCCTCGAGACTCAGCTCATGGATGTGGACTCTCCCGAGCCCCCAATCGAGTCGACCGTGATCATGCCCGTTGACGAGGACGAGCCGCCTCCTCCCGACGCCACGCCGCCAACCGTCGCCGAGGAAGACAAGCAGCCCTCCGAGGAAGACGAACCCTCCACTGGAGTCCGACACCAGGGCATGCACAAGCGCCCCGCAGCTGAGCCTGTAAGCTAAGAACTTCTGGCCATGGAGCTAACCGCAGGTCGACACCGCCAAAGTGCTGAAGCGTCCGTTCAAGTCGCCTGCCCGCATCGTGCTGCGTGGCGCGAAACGCAAGCCCGAGTCGCCACTGCCTTTCCCCGTCTCCTCCCCCGCCCTACCTATCCCGCAGATCGAGTGGCCGAACAAGTTACCGCCCAAGCTCTCCTCGCCGTCTCCCTCGCCTCTCCCCCGCTCCCTCAGCTCGCAGCGCTCGCAGCACTCGACAAGCTCCCGCCGCCTCAACGCCAAGTTCAAGCCCCCCGGCCCGTCCTCCGCCTCCTCTGACTCTGAGCCCTCGCGCTCCTCCCGCCGCCGTCGGGGACCTGACGCCGAGCTCATCGCGAGTCTGGAACAGCGCGTGCGTGTATTGAAGCAAGCCTCGGCGTGTGGGGAGGACGAGCGCGTCGTCGCGCTGATCCAGCAGTGGCGCGCGGCAGGGAGGGAGGTGACTGAGCGTCTGTTCCGGATGATTCCGGAGCCTGAGCCCGAGTTGCCGCAGAGGAGTAAAGGAAGGTCTTCGGGGTGGGGATGGGGATGGAACGAGACTTTCACTGAGCCTGTGTCCCGCGCTTGTGTCGCTTTTATTCGTGATGAGTGTGCGGTCAAGAATGGGGAGATTGTTGATCCGGAAGGGGTACCCCTCCAGGATGATGTGGCGCTTGATGATCTCTTGCCGCGCGGAGGGGGGAGGGTGGTCGAGGCAAAGCGGCCGCGTATCTTGACAGACGACGATGTACCGTGAGCTGATTAGCCGTCTGAGTCTGAGCTGACATCGCAGAGCGCCCCCTGAGGTCCAGCCGTGGAACCGTGGCACGATGCTGAGCAAGCTCGGCGTCGACCCCGCTCTGCTCGGGTTCAACGTCGAGGAAGACGACTGGGACGACATCAACGACGACTGACGACAACACCTTTTCTGCCTCTGTACTTTCTGAATTGTGCATTGATACATAATTGCATTATAGCATGCTATGCTCATCCTCCGCTACGACTCCCTGCCGCTATGGTACTGCTTTTATGGTAGATGGTGCTTAGGCCTTCTTGCCCTTCTTCTTGACGACCTTGAAGCCGAGGTCCGAGGAGGCCTGCTTGGGCTGCGTCTTGACGACGTCAGCGAGCGAGGACACCTTCTGGACGGGGCGGCCGGAGGCGGCGCGCTGCGCGTCCTGCTTGCGGCGGGTGAAGAACTCCTGCGCGAAGCGGCGGCCGTCGAGCGTCGACGAGCTCGCGTACACCGAGTCGGCAATGATCTCGAGCTGGTCCGCGCGCGCGCTGGCCGGAGGGTCGATGGGGAACTGGAGAAGCATGGTGATGAACTCGTCGACGGGGACGGAGAGACCCTGCAGCGCCTGCTTGGTCCAGCGGATGAACTCGACCGAGGGTCCGTCGTCGGTGCCATTCGCCTTGATGGTCTTGGGGACAACGACAGAGGGCGAGGCGGCGGG